>NC_064931.1:752236330-752538711 GCF_023897955.1 Schistocerca gregaria
GAGGAGGCTTAACAGATGGACATAGAGGCAGACGGACAACGAAGTGATCCTATGACGGTTCTGTTTTTACCGACTGAGTCACGGAAGCCTGTAATTTATTGATCATTCCTTGCTACTGTAGTGTTATCTTGAAGCTGTGAGAAAGGAGGACAGGCTCTCCAAGGAGTGGAAGCAGAGACGATGCTGGGCGCAGACGAAACTAGGAGAGACATTGTTACATGAAGTAAAACGGAAGGGGAGAGCCTTGCGAAAATGCAGACGCCCCCAGACGCGGTCCCAGGGCGTTAGTTACTCTTCAAGGAATTAATATGTAGCTTCATATGTCGTCTAGACGCTGTGGTAGGTTGCCACCGTAGAACTTTGTAACCAACAGGCATGTACTAGCGTATAAAGCCAGCTTGTTACCAGCCCTGAGAACTGCATCAGTAGGCTCATAAGTGTTAGAAAGAGAGGGAAAACGCCAAAAACTGTTAACTTAGCAGTCCCTACTCCGGGAAGCCCGAGGGGCGGGGCTAAATGACGTATAACAATAATGTTGTAAGCCTTATTTGACAGAGCAGTTACGTTTAGCTTTCAGCTGAACAATGTTGATACCAAATACGGACTTAGTGCAACTGCATTAACATCCCCGCGTTAGGAGCAGGATAACTAAACCGTGATTGGCAGGCACCTGCAAGAGACCCACGGTACTGGTTGGGTGGCTTTAAGTGAGAAAAACAGTGCCACCACACGACTCTTTAAAATCCCTAGATTCCGCATTTTGGCGGAGTTCTCAGTCAGACGATCTGAGCGCCGAATACGCGTCCGTCGACTCCAGCCTCGGTCCAGCTCCGCGTAAGTCTGCTGTCTCACTTGGAGTGCCTCAGTGAACAGTGTCATATTCAGTATGTTTTGTTTTGCAACTAAGTTGTTGCCTTTAGATGCTGCTAGTGTTTGCTACTCTGGTTAGCATCCACTCCTGGGACTTCTGCAGTGGTTTCTTTTGTAACAGTGTTATTCATGCTTTTTCTAACCCTACAACTAGCCTCCAGTGTATTAGTTAGTCCTGTCTGAAATAAACAACTATTTCAACACCATGTTTGTCCAAGAGTCTCCGCAACGAGTTCCCTACCAAGTCTCACCATTTGCATTTCTAGTAAATGCCTGTACCAGTGTTGGCTCATATAGAAGAAAACAATAAAACGCCTTCACTGCGAATTGTCCTCCTGCCTTCTACTCTGTACCGCTTGGGGGCGCAGACTGACCAGTAACCCCTTTTCTCCCTCTCCCACCTATGCCAGGACACGACAACCCTAAGAACAAAAGTCCGCTGTTTTTGTTGGGGTTTTACGCCACGTAGAAGTCGAAGGCTCTAGCGACGAATTAGCAACTCATACCGACAAGGATGCAGAAAGAAATCCCCCAGGTCATAATTATGATGACGCGTACTCGGCATTCCACTGTGATGTTTCTGACGGTACGGATCTCCTGCAGTTTCGTATTAGTACAGGACGCTTCAAAAAGATTCATCCGATTTTTAGAAAAATCGTAACTATTACATTATTTGAGATATGTGCTTGAACAACGTGCTGTTAGAAAGAGCAAACTGTCGAGTTTTATATGGTTCCCGCTAGGTAGCAGCAGTGAGCGCCCACTTCAGTTCTTGTAAAAATGGTGTCGGGACAACAGAAGCGTTTTGTGTTCTACGTTCTGCGCAGTGGGGCAATAATAACAGTTCAGCGTGACTTTCGTATTAGGTACGGTATGGATCCTCCTACAGCACAGAGCATTAGACAATGGCATGAAAAATTCCGAGAAACAGATTGTTTATGTAAAGGCAAATCTCCGGGCCGTCCACGAGTGTCCGACACAGACATCGAACGTATCCGCCATAGTTTCACAAGGAGTCCGCAGAAATCCGTTCGGTGTGCAGCTCGACAGCTCAACATGCCCCCGATGCCTATCTGACGTGCGTTGCGTCGACGTTTACACATGAAACCATACAAAATTCGGCTACTGCAAGCTGTTCGTGAAGGTGACGAACAAGAACGTGTGGAGTTCTGTAATTTCGTTCTTGGCATGGCGGAGGATGACAGTTTTCTTTCACGCTTAGTGTTTAGTGACGAGGCAGCATTCCATTTAAGTGGAAAGGTGAACCGTCATAATGTGAGAATATGGGGTACGGAACAACCATATGAAGTCGTACAACATGAGATGGACTCTCCAAAATTTAATGGGTTTTGTGGAGTTTCACAGGAAAAGGTGTATGACCCATTTTTCTTTGCCGAAGACACTGTTACAGGAAGCACATATCTCGATATGTTTGAGAACTTTTTTTGGCCCGTAATTGGAGACTGATTCGAACTGCTTCATCTACCAACAGGATGGGGCATCGCCACACTGGTATCTGGAAGTGCGAGAATTTTTAAATCAAAGAGTTGCTGAATGATGGATCGGTCGCAGTGGACCACGTGATTCAGCCATACATTACTGATCTCCAAGGTCACCGGACCTGACTGTATGTTATTATTTCTTGTAGGGGTTCGGGGTTTATAAAAGACTGTTCGTGTGCCTCTGTTACCAATAGCAATGAATGAACTGAGACATCGCATAACAGCAGCTGTGGAATCTGAAACTCAAGACTTGCTCGCTGTGGTCTGGGAACAATTTGAATACGCACTGACACATGCCGTGCATCTCAAGGGGGAGCATATTGAACACCTATGAAAAGGTATGAAAAAACACTTTATTAGTTTCCCATTCATCAAAATATAAATTGATTGTATATGTTTATTAGTTTCAGAAATATAGACGTGCCAAATCGGACGATTCTGATACATCATGTATTATAGAAATCACTGTAGTTTCACTATGAAAGATTTAGGGGAATTACGGAAATCTAGCCGCGCGGGATTAGCCGAGCGGTCTGGGCGCTGCAGCCACGGGCTGTGCGGCTTGTCCTGGCGGAGGTTCGAATCCTCCCTCGGGCATGGGTGTGTGTGTTTGTCCTTAGGATAATTTAGGTTAAGTAGTGTGTAAGCTTAGGAACTGATGACCTCAGCAGTTAAATCCCAAAAGATTTCACACACATTTTTCACACACACGGAAATCTAATGTAAGTTAGTTGGGTCAGTCTTTAGAACTGTTTCCTCTCCTCAGTCACTTAGATAAAGGCCGTGACAATATTGCGAGAGCAAGAACAGATGTGAAATACTACTTGACTTTCAGCAAACAGCTGAGTCATATAACGAATGAAATGTACACTATCTGTAGCTGGTTCTACACGCGGCTCTCGCGGAAAACGTTTGCAGAGAGCAGAGGAAGTTGTAGAAACGAGGCGAACCACTTATTAATAGCGGAGCCGGAATGTCGAAGAACGGCATAGTACTGAGGTAACTCTTTACGTAATTCGGCGCAGGTGAGTCTGGCAAACGTGCCACCAGTACGCCTGACCGAGATATGGTCGAGTGCGAAACTCGCTGCCGTCCTGTCAAGTTTCACTTTCCTTAGCTCTCTCAGTTTCTGAGACTTCATAAAGCTGCCTTACACACTTTTAGTTTCCGCATTCGCCTCCTGACGTTACCAATGGAACACGTTATTGAAGCACGAGTACACGTTTATTCTTAGATATGTATTTCGTACATCAGCACGTCCGTTATTTCTCGACAACCGTTTCTCAAGTTAAGACACAAGTTTATTAACGTGTAATACTAAAGAACCTGGAATCTTTCGTTATGGCGATGCAGCAGCTAATACAACCAAGCACCAAAGAAACTGGTATAGGCATGCGTATTCAAATACAGAGATACGTAAACAGGCACAATACGACGCTGCGATCGGTAACGCCTGTATAAGACAACTGTCTGGCGCAGTTGTTAGATCGGTTACTGCTGCTACAATAGCAGGATATCAAGATTTAAGTGAGTGTGAACGTGGTGTTAGAGTCGGCGCACGATCGATGGGACGCAGCATCTCCGAGGTAGCGATGAAGTGGGGATTATCCCGTACGATCATTTCACGAGTGTACCGTGAATATCAGGTATCCGGTAAAATATCGAATCTCCGCCATCGCTGCGGCCGGAATAGGATTGTGCAAGAACGGGACCAACGATGACTGAAAAGAATCATTCAACGTGACAGAAGTGCAACCCTTCCGCAAACTGCTGCAGATTTCAATGCTGGGCCATCAACATTATCGACAGAGCGGTTCTAGGCGCTTCAGTCTGGACCCGCGCAACCTTTCCGGTCGCAGGTTCTAATCCTGCCATGGGCATGGATGTGTGTGATGTCCTTAGGTTGGTTTAAATAGTTCTACGTTCTAGGGGACTGATGACCTCAGATGTCGCGTCTCATAGTGCTCAGAGCCATTTTTGAAAACTTCATCGATATGGGCTTCTGGAGCCGAAGTCCATCTCGTGTACCCTTGATGACTTGATGACACAAAGCTTTACAACTCACTTGTGCCTGTCAACACCGACATTGGACTGTAGATGACTGTAAACATGTTGCTTAGTCGGACTAGTCTCGCTTCAGATTGTATCGAGCGGATGGATGTGTACGGGTATGGAGGCAACCTCATGAATCCATGAACGCTGCATGTCAGCAGGGGACTGTTCAAGCTGGTGGAGGCTCTATAATGGTGTGGGATATGCGCAGCTGGAGTGATATGGGACCTCTTATACGACTCTGCTAGGTGAGACGTACGTAAGCATCCTGTCTGATCGCCTGCATCCATTCATGTCCATTATGGATTCCGAGGTACTTGGGCAATTCCAGCTGCACAATGCGACACACGAAACGTCCACAATTGCTACAGAGTGGCTCTAGGAACACTCTTCTGAGTTTAAACACTTCTGCTGGCTACCAAACTCCCCGGACATGAACATTATTGAGCATATCTGGCCTGCCTTGCAACATGATTTTCAGAAGAGATCTCCACCCCCTCGTATGGACAGCCCTGCAGGATTCATGGTGTCAGTACCCTCCAGCACTCGTTCAGACATTAGCCGAGTCCATTACATGTCATTTGCGGCACATTGTCGTGCTCGTGGGGGCCTTACACGATATTAGGCAGGTGTACCACTTTCTTTGATTCTTCGGTGTATATTAGGTCTAAAACTTCGCTTCCGCCGTTTCGCAATAGATGGCAGTAAAGGCGTGTGTCGGTGCAGGCGGTAGGTCGTAAGTGCCATACAGTAATCTTAGGCATTTGTAAACGTAACGCCATGAAAATATTATTCGATTTGTGATTACATCATAGAGTTATTCTCGATTGACTATATCAACTTACGAGGCTAGTTCTCCCGATTTGCGGGAAGTTTTGATTGTTTGCTTTAACATGAAGAAATCGGCGGCTGAGGCTCATAAAATGCTACGTAAGACCTGATAGTGACAGAAAATCCAGAGGATGGCTTCAAAGCTTCAAGAACGGTGGTTCTGACGTCGAGGACCGGCATGGCGGTACAAGAAAGAAGGTTTTTGAATCTACTGAAACCGAAGGGTACAGTCACAGGAGAGTGTTGTCAAGAGCAGTTGATGTGTTTGAGCCGAGCACTGAGAGATACAGGACAATTTAGAAAAAAATTCTAATTGGTGTGATGAATGGCAGATAGCTCTAAACGAGGAAAAATGTAAGTACATGCGGGTGAGTAGGAAGAACAACCTGTAATGTTCGGATACAGTATTACTAGTGTCCTGCTGTATACAGTCAAGTCGCTTAAATATCTTCTTGTTACGTTGCAACGTGAAATGGAACCGCACGAGCGTGTGAGAATTGTGGTAGGGAAGACGAATGGTCGACTTTGGTTTATTGGGAGAATTTTAGGAAAGAGTGGTTCACCTGTAAAGGAGACTGCATATAGGGACATCGGGACAAGGCCGGATTGAAGGAATACATTGAAGCAGTCCAGAGGCGGGTTGCTGGATTTGTTACCGGTAGGTTCGAACAACTCGTAAATGTTACGCAGTTGCATCGGTAACTCAAATGGGAATCCCTGCAGGGAAGGCGACTATCTTTTCGAAGTACACTAATGAGAAAATTTAGAAAAATGGCTCTGAGCACTATGGGACTTAACATCTGTGGTCATCAGTCCCCTAGAACTTAGAACTACTTAAACCTAACTAACCTACGGACATCACACACATCCATGCCCGAGGCAGGATTCGAACCTGCGACCGTAGCAGTCACGCGGTTCCGGACTGAGCGCCTTAACCGCGAGACCACCGCGGCCGGCGAAAATTTAGAGAACTGGCATTTGAACTGAGTACCGAACGATTCTACTGCCGCCAACATACGTAAGGGAAGCGAAGATAGGATACGAGAAATTAGGACTCATGCGGAGGGTTATAGATACCCATTTTTTACTCTCTCTACTTTGGAACAGGAAGGGAAATGACTAAAGGTACCATCCACCAATCACCGTTCGTGGCTTGCGGAGTATCGATGTAGATGTAGAAGAGAAAAGGGCCGCAATACAGCGATAGGCATGAAAAGGTGATTTTGCAGCATGACAATGCTCTACACCATGTCTCTAGACCTGTCAAAACATACTCGAAAACGTTGAAATGGAAGTCCTAGCTCCAGACATTGTTCCCTCTGACTGCTACCTTTTTCGATCATTGGGACACGGCCTGGTTGACTAGTACTTCAGCTCATATGTTCTGCCTCGGGCATGGATGTGTGTGATATCCTTAGGTTAGTTAGGTTTAAGTAGTTCTAAGTCCTAGGGGACTGATGACCTAAGCTGCTAAGTCCCATACTGCTCAGAGCCTTTTTTTTTTTGAACCGCTCATATGAAAAAGTGAAAAACTGGATCGATTCATGGATCTCCTCAGAAAACAACCAGTTCTTCCGTCGTGTGGTTCGTATGCTGCCCAGTGCGATAAAGCAGTGGCCAACGATGGCCAACACTTTGAATCGTAAATTTGTAGTAAGTTTTTCACAATAAAGTCCCCCCCACCCCCAAAGAAAAAAAACCTGCGGAAGCAAAGTTGTCGACCTGATAAACAGAAATTTCGTTTCGAAAAGGTAGAAACATGGGCTGACGCAGTTGTGTGGTTTCGTAGAGCTAAATTTCAGTTATTTTCTTTTTTGTCTCTCTTAATCAATAGTCCGGTATATAAACAGCTCAAGTGAAACTTTGTGTTCCAGCAAGATTCACACGACGGCAGCCTGCTTGTCAAACATCATACAGCAAAATTTACTGTCATATGGAGTTGAATGAGAGGCTACTACAAAGTAGCTTGTAGCGCACCATCAAGTGTTGACGCGTCGTGGCACGTTCCCAGTGAGATGCCGGATGTGTTGAGCATCCGTTCTGATGTATGTCCGCGCAAATGCCGTCCACAGCTCCCGGAGATCGATTGTAGCAGGCTCTAAGTCGCATATATTTCGCCTGATGATATGAAAGAAGTGCTCTGTAGAATTGAAGTTCGGAGACGTAGAGGCCACGCAAGCACCCGCACTTCCATGAAATGTTCCTCAAACAAGTCTCATACTCCGGCCGAACAGGCCTTGGACGGCCCAACAGTACCGACCGGCCGCCGTGTCATCCTCACCCCACTGGCGTCACTGCATGCGAATATGGAGGGGCATGTCGTCATCCCACCGCTCTCCCGGCCGTTTGTCAGCTTACGAAACCGGAGCCGCTACTTCTCAATCAAGTAGCTCTTCAGTTTGCCTCACAAGCGCTGAGTTCACCCCGCTCTCCAATAGCGCTCGGCTGAACGGATGGTCACCCTTCCAAGTGCTAGCCCAGCCCGACAGCACTTAACTTCGGTGATCTGACGGGAACCGGAGTTACCACTTCGACAAGGCCGTTGACTCAGAAAAGTCTCATGCAGAAGATTAAAACTGTGTGCCGCACCGCTACTCTAACCTGGGATCTTAACTTCCGCGGGCAACGTTCTTAGCGACTGAGCTATCAAAGTATGACTCACGTCTCCCTCGTGGCTTTATATCCTCCACTATCTGTCTTCTACTTTTCAAATTTCGCAAAAACTGTGCGGACAAGTTTCAATTTGCCCGAAAGTTTCATAACAATTGACACTCCGCTGCAGAGTGAAAGATTCATTCTGTAATTCTGAAACACATAAGAAGCGATGGGGTGGTGCAATGTAATTTTCCTCAACTCGCGTAATTATGTCCTGTTAGCAAACAGCAGTTTTCGAAATAAATCTACTGTGTCATCGACGTGTTCAAACGTGCACCACGACTTGTTAGTCGAGGCGACTCTTTCCCATTTTTTGGGACTCAATTGGCTGTTTCCTGCATCAGTTCTTATCCCCATGCCCGGTAACGTGCGATGAGCAAAGTTAAAAGTGTGGGCTGTTGGAATCTGTTCCCCACAAACAGGGGTATTTCTGGGTGGCTTGGCTGTTCAGTTTATTGTTGTTCTTCACTGAGCTGGTCAATAATCTGATGCACTATTGTACTTCTACTCACTCTTACAATCGGCGGTGGGCGACGTTGTCCAAGGCACTTAACACACAAAGCGGCGATTTTCCCCGAACAAGGTACTCACTACAGACCCTGACGTGGTGACACGTGGAAAAAAGAAGGAAACATGACATTGGAAATGAAATATTTTATGCGTCGTAAGTCCACGAACTAGCCACATTCAAATATCGCTGATGTTGCGCTTAACGTCTTACGTTACGACGACGAGCGGCACAAGGTTTGACGACAACCCATTCACCGAGTGAGGTGGCGCAGTGGTTAGCACATTGGACTCGCATTCATGATGACGACGGTTCAAACCCGCATCCGACCATCCTGATTTAGGTTTTGTGTGATTTCCTAAATCACTTCAGACAAATGCCGGGATGGTTCCTTTGAAAGGGCACGACCGACTTCCTTTCCCATCCTTCCCTAATCCGATGGGACCAATGACTTCGCTGTTTGTCCCCCTCCCCCCAACCAACCAACCAACCAACCAACCGGCAACGGATTCAAAAATGGTTCAAATGGCTCTGAGCACTATGGGACTCAACTGCTGTGGTCATTAGTCCCCTAGAACTTAGAACTACTTAAACCTAACTAACCTAAGGACATCACACACATCCATGCCCGAGGCAGGATTCGAACCTGCGACCGTAGCAGTCGCACGGTTCCGGACTGCGCGCCTAGAACCGCGAGACCACCGCGGCCGGCGGCAACGCATTCAGTTACGCAAAGTGAGGTCCATTCGCAATGTGTGGAAGAGCGCCTAGTTTCCAACACAGTATGCATTTCTAATTCACTTTCTCCTGAGCGTCTGTTGTACACATTTGACCACAATACATGGTGGTTACGATGTTAAGATTTCGTAATTCTGTTTCCACGCAAATAAATTGTGTAAAAGTCCTCGCTAAGCGATAGTATCTTTTAATACGTATGTTGCTTACAGAGATATCGGTACCAATCTCATTTCTTCAAATTGAACTTTAGTACTTTCTGCTGCTAATATCGTAGTACTAAAGAGGGGAACTAAAACCGACTACTGTCTTCTGCAGTGTTGTTATACGGAATTTTAGAGTCAGGCTGATGGGGCGGTCCAGTTTTACAGGGCCAGGAGAGTCTAGTAGTTACAAAAGCGGAGTAAGACAAATATTTAATTTAAAACTGATATTATCACATTTGGATACATTTCCTTGGATCGACATACCAACTGGAATGCAAATTACGTAGCATCTAAGAATAATTCACCAGATTCAAAATGGCTCTGAGCACTATGGGACTTAACATCTTAGGTCATCAGTCCCCTAGAACTTAGAACTACTTAAACCTAACTAACCTAAGGACATCACACACATCCATGCCCGAGGCAGGATTCGAACCTGCAACCGTAGCAGTCCCGCGGTTCCGGACTGCAGCGCCTAGAACCGCACGGCCACCGCGGCCGGCTTCACCAGATTCACCAGAGTCGTGAAAGAAACTTGCACGTCAAACATTCAGTGCATATGTAAAATAGGGATTTGAGATTGTTAAATAATAAATTTTCGTCATGAGTTTAATATCAAGATACACACTTACATTGCAAAATTAAATCAGTAACATCAACAAAAATAAAATCGCAAAAGAATATGGTCACGAACATTTCCTTCACACTTCATTTTTGTCATTGATTGTTCAATATTACCATCCAATTAAGATACTTTAAACGGTCACGGAAAGATTGTAGGTGAACAGCTTAGCTGAACAAATACTAGGACATATAAGGATAACTGCAAATAACATTATTCAGGACAATGATGAAAAAGCAAAGATGAAATATTATAAGTAATGGCTGCACCAATGTGAAAACTTCCCACGGCTTTTGGAGGCCAGATACAGCATTGCGAGTTGCATAAAACGACATCTGTAGTGACAGCTGAATCATACTGTAGGATGCGTGCCCTTGTATAACTTTGACAACTGTCGTGCTACAGCGATCATTTTCACTTTCTTGGTGGGTGAAATGGTGGTGAGTGAAAACACTAGGTTAACATCTAAATACGACAACACCGGTATTTTCGAAGTGAAATGAGCGCAGTGTTGTCACCTCTCATGGATATATGATTATTAAGAACGTTAGCGGAACGCAGTCTTTAAGAACCGCCGTAGGACATGCGCACCTAACGGGAAATGCAGATGGAGTGCTGCGGTTAGTACCGTACCGCAGTCAGGACACATCCATGCCGGAGCCATAAACTAACTGCCAAGGCTTGTGCCGTCGTCATTTACGACCTCACAGTGAGTAACGTTATTTAGTGCTATCATAAATCACTGTGCGTGTCAGCCTTACAAAAAGACAGGTCATGGTCTGACGTCCCTTCTACAAAGGGGTCATAAGAGACGGGGCACTAGATTAGTTGGCTACGGATGGTGAAGTAAATCAGCCGTGATGTTGTTGAAGGAAATAGCCAAGAATTCGCCTGCAGTAGTTTAGGGAAACCACGGATAATGTAGGGTAAGATGAGCGAACGGAAATATAAATCGCCGAACGTTCCGAACACGCGTCAGTCTAACCAGTGTGTCATTATAGTTGCTCCCGTTTCACAAAACTTGCTTTCTTTAGAATGCAAAAGAGACTTTTATTATACAATGAACGTGTTTTAAAAGAGCGTATCAGACACTAAGATGTGATTATCCATATAGTGGTGTAATTGCTATTACATACGCCACATGTACATATTAGGTATATGGTTGCAAATGGAGAAATGAATGATGGAAGTTAGTAAGAGGGACATGAAAATAAAACAAGCCGGTCAGGAGATATTCTGGAGTAGAGTACGTGCTCATGACCGAAAATTAAAAACAAATCGCGCTCAACATGTAGATCGGCAAATGAACGGTAGATGGTGCAAGGTAGTTATTTAGTAAGACTTTAACAGACGAGAAAAGGTCGTCGCTAAAACGTAATGGCATATAACAGCTGACATTGAAAAATGTTCAGAAGCAACATGGGTGCACGTAACAGAAGATCGTAATGCACGCAATAGTCTACAGGAGGTGGACGTCAAATGGTATCATGATGACGCAGATGTCTTCCCAACTTTGTCTTGGTTCGTCTCAATGTGTTGCTGCACTTATTGTTTTCACAGACACGAAGCTATTCTGTTTGTCTCAGAAGAGAACCTTCGCAAATAGTTGAAGGAACTGTTTCCCTCCCCAGTCAGCAGTAGGTCTATCGGTTGCCTAGACTTCCCACTTGAGCCTCTTTCATGGTCACTTTAGCACTACTAAACTTCGAAACAACCTCACGGCCCAGAAGTAAATCGTATGCTCGTGTCTCACTCCTGCTTTTCCAGCTGCATACAAGGGAACTGCTCCCTGTGTAAGCATGTTGCGGTTTAGCAAGCGTGAACATAGTTTTAGGCTGTTCTTCCTTTCCCCTTCCTCTCCCAAAGTCTCCGTGTTGAGTAACTGGCGCCTAACTATCCGATCCATAAATCGAAGTCATAAAATTCAGACCTCAGTAAAATTTTCAAATTTTTTCACACATATGGTGCACTGTGCTATCTGAAAGAGGAAGTTAGAATAAGCTCTCTATTGATCCAGCTGGAAAGCATGTTAGAAGAAACATGACCATTCTTTGATTAAAACAGTCTCACAACAAGAAATAAACAATGAACAAAAGGTACTTAACCCTTCTGCCAGTGCTGTAGCACCTAAATGTGTAATACAGCCATATCTTGGTGTAATATTTAATACATTAGATAGGCTATTCACAAACACAAACATAAGAATCAGCTTTACACTCCTCTAACAACCTATGTAGAAGGCTCGTCCACAATATGACCTCCACTGGTACAAATCTGGACGCATCTGGTATCTATAATTTTATATGGGCCAGACTACCATACACATCAAGACTCGGTTTAACGGCCACATGGACAGACTGGAGAAATACACTGTAATATCAAAAGTATTCGGACATCTATTAGTGGAAGCTAATATGGGGTGTGTCCACCATTTTCCTTTCTTAACGACTTGAGCCCCGCTGGGGACCCTCTCAATGAAGTGTCTGAATCTCTGTGGAGGAATGACAGCCGATTCTCCATCAAGAGCTGGAACGAGACAAAAGTATCTGAACACCTTTTAATGGACATTAATACGGGGTGTGTCCACCATTCTCCTTTACGACAGCTTGAGCCCTGCTGGGGACCCTCTCAATGAAGTGCCTGGATCTCTGTGGAGGAATGGCAACCCATTATCCATAAAGAATGGACCCAGAGAAGGTAGTTATATTGGACACTGGGGTCTGAAGTGAAACTGACGTTCTAACTTATCCAAAAGGTGTTCCACTGGGTTCATATTGGAACTCTGGGCAGGCCAGTACATTTCATGAATGTTATTGTTCACAAACCATTGCCTCACAGATGCGTCTTCAACAGGGTGCACCATCACGCTGATACAATCGATTTTCATCTCGGAATTGTCTCTCTACTGTACTCATTACACAGCGCAGCAACTTATGTTCATATCCTTGCACATTTAGCCTTTTCTTAAACTCCTACGGAAAATATACAGTAACATCCTCTCTTCTGTAGTTCACTGTTGGTATTAAACATGATGGCAGGTAAGGTTTTCCAGGCATCCAGCAAACCCAAACACTTCCATCGGATTGTCACAGGATATAGCGTGATTAATGACTGTCAGTGTCCAAACTATTTACATCGACTCAAGCACTGGTTAGCACTGACTACAGAAATGTGTGGGCTTTGAGGAGCTGCTTGACCATTGTACCCAATTATTTACCTACCTACGCACAGTCATTGTGCTACCTGGATTGCTTGTAGTACTTTGAAATTCATGAGTAATTCCTGCCACTGATTTAATGAGATTTCTTAGAACCACTCTCCGCAATGATCGACGGAGCCTATTCGTCAGAACATGAGGTTTGCTTGGTCTTGGTTTATCTGTGATTGTTTCTTTCCGTTTCCACTTCAGTCACATCGACAACATTAGACTTGGTCAGCTTTAGCAGGTTGGAGATGTCCCTGTTGGATTTGTTACTTAGGTGACATCCTATCACTACTTCACGTTCGAAGTCACTGACCTCTCCTGACTGACCGATTCTGCTGTTACTGTCTCTCAATTGGCAACATAATACTCCCCGCCTACCTTTATGCTGGTGGGTCAGCCCCTCGTGACTTCTAGTCGTCAATTACGCATAACATAGAGACGTTCGCATACTTCTGTTCAGGTATCGTTCAGCAGGCCAGCAGTTGCAAAATATATGAAAGACAGAGGCCACAGTTTGAAAACTGAAGACAAAATAACAATTCCGTACAAGATAAATGGAAATATTCATTCGTAATACAATGAATGAAATATTGTTCTTATTGAAATAACTTAATTTGTAAGCTCAGAATACTTCAATAGCCTTATGCCAAAAATTAAAACAATAATTGCAAGTTGTGCCAGAGAAATACAAATGACAGCTCAACTATTATTACCTTGAAACTTCCTGGCAGATTAAAACTGTGTGCCCGACCGAGACTCGAACTCGGGACCTTTGCCTTTCGCGAGCAAACTGCATCAGGCATGGATTCAAGGAGAGGTTCACGGGGGTCACGACTCCCTTCACTTTTACGTATGTCTGTTTCTAAACTCTTCAGCCACTGGTGATGGTGATCTTATTCTTCGGCGGCGTATTAAGCAGGGATTTAACAAATTAATATTATTGCATTAAAACATTTTATACTAGGATCACGTAACAGCTTGAATTACTCTCCGTTTTTTTTATTGTGGTTGTTACCATTTTTTTGGGGGGGGGGGGGGGGGGGGGAGAGTAACTGTGGACGTGGATAGTCTAAAGTGAAAGTAGCACTCGAAATAACGAAGGAACTGTGATCATATTCAGAACTGAAGCCTTGTTCCACTACTGAATTGCACGTCCGCCACATTACAGTAACACTGTTAGTGAATGTGTGCTTCTACAAAGCAAAGGAACCGAATTCTGCAGTGAAATTCCTAATAGCCCCGAGAAAGATGCTAAGTGTAAATATTTTTGTGATGTACCAATATAATTCAACAATATAAGATTGTGGTTCCAGCAAGAAATGAGGTCTAAATGAGGCTGGAGTGCAGAAAGAATAAGTTTGGTATGCCGAAGGAATGTTAAGTGACAAGTGCTACATAACATCTGATGGTAAAAATCTTCATGCATCCATCATCGGCTATATACTCAGGAACACATGCTCTAAACGCGTCGCAGTATGTTGAAGTTAAACAAAATAAATGATGTGATGTATAGGAATAGAAATGTTTTACCCATAAGTCACAATACCTACAAGAGGCCGGTACGACCACTGTTAATTATTAACTAAGACGCTTAATGTTCATTTGCAGAGTTCTTGTTACCGCGGAATTCATCGTTCTCCCTCTTATAATCATTTCTGCACAAAGTGAAATTAGTGGTTTGGGTGAAAGCGAGAATTGTAGCCGTGTTAAATAGAGCAGGCAGTGTCTGCGTGTAGCCGGCCGCTCGCCGCTTCACAGCGACTGCACACTGTGCAAGAAACTAGATTCCTCCTCACCCATACTCTCCACATCACCTTGCAAAATTATACTTACGAACATATTAGAAATATTCTCTAGATGTTGCGAGGAAAATTACACCGCTTACACGAAGATTATACCGCTTGATACTGGTACGTATACCGTTCGAGAGGTGAAGCACAGACACTTGCCTGAGTTATTTTCCAACTCATGTCTTTAAATTTATAAGTAAAGCTCCCACATCTTAGTATTGGATAAATCGCCATCTGTTTTCTACTTTGAGAGAAGGTTCTTGTCGTCTCCACTTCTTGTAATCTATCACTTCATTCTTGAGGTCGTATTTATACCCATTAAGACCACCACCACCTTACCTTCTCTTCCCTCCACCTATGGTTCTAAAATTATTTTTCAAAATTTCTTCATGCTCTCTCAAGACCTGTATAATTCGATTTCTCTCTTTTTTTTTCCTTTCGTTCACCATCTCTTCAGCACCTCTTCGTTGGTCATGACCGACTGCAGTGGCGCAGCACTACAACAGTTACATTTGTTTCGCATTCGGAAATACGGCGATTCAGATATCCGTCCAGCCATACAGATTTAGGTTTCCTATTGTTTACCCAAGTCTCGTAAGGAAAATATCGGAATTGTTCCTCTGAATCGGTGCGTTTTATTCCCCGTTCTTCCCAAATTCGAACTCGCACTACGAAAGGCACTAGTACAAGGCACTAGTTCGACCGATTCTTGAGTAGTTTTCACCGATCTGGGGCCCCTACTCCACACAGAGCGAGATGGCGCAATGGCTAGCACACTGGACTCGCATTCGGGAGGACGACGAGTCAAACCCGCGTCCGGCCATCCTGATTTAGGTTTTCCTTAAATCACTTCAGGCAAATGCCTGGATGGTCCTTTGGAAGGGCCTTCATTCACCGTCCTTTCCTAAACTGGTGGAACCTATGACTCGCTGTTTGGTCCCGTCCCCCCAAATGAACCAACCTTACTTTGGTATCGGCTGCTCGGTAGGCAGGACTTTCAAATACACTCGCCTCCAGTTACGCCTCCGCGTTTCCTACAACTACCACCGAGGCACTAGGGCGCCGCCACGCTCGATTACGCCGTTCCCAATGAGATGCAAGCATCTTCTCTCCGGAGCTCCAGCGGTGGCTGTGGTTAAGTCCGCCGGCCGAAGTGGCTAGTTCTAGGTGCTACAGTGTGGAACCGCGCGACCGCTACGGTCGCAGGTTCGAATCCTGCCTCGGGCATGGATGTGTGTGATGTCCTTAGGTTAGTTAGGTTTAAGTAGTTCTAAGTCCTAGGGGATTGATGACCTCAGCAGTTAAGTCCCATAGTGCTCATAGCCATTTTAACCATTTTGTAGTTAAGTTCGAACATTCATGCACTGGCCGATTTTGTGTGTTTGCCAGTAGGATAACGTTTACAGACTTTCATAGTGGTTCGACGTCTTCTGAATAGTCGTTGTATTGAAGAGAGACAGATTTATAAATCATTTGCATCTGTATATATTTCTACATTGATATCTACTTTAAGCAACTGACGCTGCTACTTCAGCAACAAGGGTATGGGTTGTTGTTACTATTTGGTATTAGATGTAGTACAAATTAATATCTGAATTCTCTGTTCTTGAACGGCATCTGCTCCTCGCTCCTGCATCAACTGAAGAATCACACAGCGTGCAAAGGAAGACATTATAACACTTCCCAGGTAGGACGGATAGACGAGATGGAGAAGATCGAACGAGGAGTCACGCATTTCGTCACGGAATCGTTTAGTCATCGCGAGAGCGTTAAAGGGATGTTCAACAAACTACAGTCGCAGATGTTTCAAGAGAGGCGTTGTGCATCATGTTTGATATTGAAATTTCGAGAGAGTACTTTCCGAGAAGATTCAGACAACATACTACTTCCTGCCGCGCGGGATAGTCGCGCGGTCTCAGGTGCCTTGTCACGGTTCACGCTGCTGCCCCCGTCGGAGGTTCGAGTCCTCCATCGGGTATGGTTTGTGTGTTGTCCTTAGCGTAAGTTAGCTTACGTTAGATTAAGTAGAGTGTAAGCCTAGGGACCGATGACCTCAGCAGTTTGGTCTCAAAGGAACTTACCACAAATTTCCAAAAATACTATTTCCTCCCACATACATCTCGCGAAATGTTCACGTCGAGAAATTCGAGTTAATACAAAGGCTTATCGACAATCATTCTTCATACGCGCCGCTCGCGAGTGGCACAGGAAAAGGGGGGGGGGGGGGGAGGAAATCATGTAGTGGTACCAGAAGTACCCTCCACCACACTCCGTCAGGTGGCCTGTGAAGTACTGATGTAGATGTTCTCCGTCTCTTATGACCTCGTCGTCGATGGGACCTTAACCATAATCTTCTTCCTTGCTATTTTTACCTTCCGTGTACACCTATCAGACATTACTCGTCCTGAAAATATCATTACCATCATTTCTGTTCACGGACTGGATTCCTGTACGAAACAGGAGAGAAAATGAGGAGGTTTTAATATCCTGCCGAAGACGAGGTCATTAGAGATGGAGCACAAACTGCGATTGGGGGATGAAAGGAGAAGGAAATCGACTGTGTACTATGCAAAAGGATTATTCCGGCATTTGCCTTAAGTAATTTATGAAAACCACGGAGAACCAGCTTCTGGATGATCTAACGGGGATTTGACTGACGTCCTCTGGATTGGCGAATGCAGCGTCGCCTTGTTCGGTACCATTACTGTAGATGCACAGCTATTTAATTTTATAACAAGAAGGAAAGTATTGAAGTTCGTCTGCTACGGGTAGAATACCTTTTGTACTGTGTGTTTTCCTGAGATTCGAAGTAACTCGCGAAAAACTAAATAAGGCTGGCTGGAAGGGGATTCGAATCCCGCTATTCCCACACAGTCTTACGTATTGCGCCGTCTCATCTGGTTTTTGTTTTTGCTGTAGCGTTTGTCAGGTGTATATTGGGAACCATTCCATCACTTTCCATTGTGGATGTTGTAAACGCCTAAGGCCCACAGTGAGACTGGGCGATGTATCAGACCAACAGTCGTAAATCCAGTGAGTGCATTCGATTGGCGTCTCGTTCGTTTTAGGCACTTGTTTCCTCGAGAAATGAGGCTGCTTGGCAATTTTCATACTCGCTTAAATTGTGTTAGGATCGCTAACGAGGGGCTCTGCGTTAAATGTAGACCCGCCACACTTATTTCAGGCTAGATATACCGGTTAAACTAACTTTCATAACAGAGGCCGTTGCCTTGCGCTATTGCGGTCGCGCTCTGTCCAGAGATACAGAGTGCGAACATTTGAGCTGAAAGAAGAACAAGCATTGGAACAAAAGAGCGATAAGGATTCATGATGTACTGTTAATAGGCATTACATTGTTCACCAGTGTCCTGCGTTAGGACTTAGTTCATTAGGACTTTGTGTAATTTGGGCTTCACGTTCCAAACATCTCGCACAGTATATCACAAAGTGAAAGAAAGTGAAACTTCATTTTCTGAGGGTTATGATTTTTCGTCAACAAATATTTTTTGGATGTCAAGATCTTAAATGAACCTAGCGGCGTGCGCTCTTACATACAATATGACTTCATTTAACTTTAGTTTTTTTATACCGTTATAAGAATTGTGGAATGTACGTACACCATTAATACGTGGATAAATCGAGTTATATTTCTGTATACTACAGTCAAGAAATACTTACCAAGTGAGGTGACGCAGTGGTAAAGTACTGAATTTAGTTTGCCCAAGTTATCTGTATGTAATTCTACAATTTTACTTCTGGCTGTTGGTAATGGGTGATCTCATTACATTCCCAGATGTTGATAAATAAAGTTTTGGTACATTCTGTCTTTTTATCTTCGTGATCTTTCTTCCGCAGATGCAGCTTTGCAAGTAATATAAGAGATAGTTCATCACTCGTGACTGTAAGAAGTCTTTATTTTAAATCATTAGTGGCCACTGTAGCAACACAGTTTAGCGAGATTATGGACAGTTCTCATAGTTCAAATTACGTTTATTACTCACGTTTTTTGACTCCTGCAACATTTCCGCGCATTCTTCTACAGACAGTGGTTCATTTCTTTGCACACTGCATTTCACTGACATAAAATATATTTTCATTTTTTTTTATAAAACCACATTCTTCGTGTGCTTCGTGAAAACGGAAACATATTGTGTGTCAGTTAAGTGCAGTGTGTAAAATATAGAACGATTGTGTGTATAAGAATAGAAGGAAATAAAGTATCAGCCAGAAAAAGTGAGCATTAAAAGTAATTTAAAAGATGAGAATTCTTCATGATATCGTTAAACAGATTTGTAAAGAAAACCACAATTGTTACAGTGACCATTGAAGATGCTTTGAAATAAACCGAAATACGTTTCGTCCAATTATAGCTTTTATTACAATCGTAAAGGACGAAATACCCTCCATATTATTTGTAAAATATTGGTGAAGGAGTACGGAGTTTGTGAAGACGGTGTCATTTGAAAATGTGTAGAACTTCGTTGCAATCCGTCAAAATGTGACGCTAAGCTTTGCAGCCCATTCTGCTATTCGGAGGAAGTAAGGAAGGAAGGAAACAAGATTAAGGTGTAACGTCCAGCTGTGACGCCGGAAGGCACGAATCGAGTTTCGATTGCACAAAGATGGGACAGGAAATCGGCCGTGGGCTTTTTGAAGGAACCGTGCCGACCTTCCCTTAAGTGTTGTAAAGAAATCACAGAAAACCGTTATGTGCATGGGTGGAATCGGGTTCGAACACTACTTCTCTCTAATACGAGTCTAGCGCCTTATTTACTGCACCACTTCGTTCGGCGTGGTTACCGAAGGACGCAGCCTTCGTGCCGGTACCTGGTTTCACCCTCTCCTTTCTTTTATTTGACACTTAACTATTATCTAAACATTGCACCCCACAAGTTTATCTTTATCCACAGAATGCGGATAGTCAATTGATACTTCAGTAACAGGTCGTAAAAAAGGCATCGGCTAACCACCACTACGGGCTTCGAAAGAAAGCGAAGCTAGGGCTGGAAGTATTCCCAAAGCCCAACACTGACCATGGAACTCAGTGACATACAAGGGGACACTACCTCCATAAGGACACCGCCTTTTATTATTCTGCTGTTCAAACCAATCTTCATGTCAACTAGCCCTTTACCTTTAGGATTTTACATGAAGAGAAGTTCCTCGTGCTTTCCTAAGCAAAACCACTAATGATCCTTTCCCCGAGTCCTGGTAACTTTGACGAAATGCTCAAAAACAAAGGAATCGTGGTCGGAGGTGCTTTATATTCCACCTAAATCTGCACGAATAGATTTTCTGCTGCTAGGAGCAAATCATAATTACTGGTATCTTCTCTGGAGTAGAACTTCCTTGTATCCTGCTGACGGATTCTAGAAAATACTATTATTCTTTCTTCATACAAACAATGCCCTGTATTAGTGTGCAAAGCCAAATAGACTGTTTGCCTCAATGTTATGTTGTGAGCACATATGAGCTAAGTACAGGATATCACGCCGAGTCCTGCCTCTCTTCCTTATTATTTCAGGAGCACAAACGGATTATTCCTCAGTTAGGTCCCAGAAACATTTTCAATGAGAGTAGAAGGGCTAATATTGAAGATCCTCACGTAGAAGGAGCTTGGAACATGACACGTGTCGAAGAAATAAATGGATGGAATCAACAATTTCGGAAAATATATCAGTATCTCGGATTTCAAAAGTGCTGGCTTGAACTAATTGCGAATGACACTATTAATGTAATGTTCTTGTGAAATGGTTGCTTGTGAACATTGGCCGTGAAGTAGTAACTGGAGAGAAATCTAGAGGTACCGTATCAGAGAAAATTACGTCCATTATCAATTTGATGCCTCGTCCGAGGCAGACAGCTGCCATATAAAAAAAGCAACTTCTGAAAGAGAAATGCCGGCTAACCATCAATACCTCTAGACTCACTTGTGCACATGTACGAAATACAGGCGAAAAAAATCAATTCTACATACTAAATAGTAAATAATTATTACTCTTAATAAGCAAAAATTTCCTGCACACATTCATCTGGCATCAGACAGATTTGATTTGGTTTTCAGTGTTCTTTAAACGAGGAGGTGGTATAAAATTTGAAAAGTTGGAGAATTCACTAAAATTACACTCACTAATCTGTCACACACAAACCTAGCGAGCTCAAGCAGTGGCTAAGAAATCTGACTCGCGTTCGAAATTAGACGGGTTCCGTTCATCGTCCAGTGATCCATATTTAGGTATTGTGCGGTTTCCCTAAATCTCTTATGGCGAATGCCGGAATGGTTCCGTTTGAAAAGGATACGACGTATTTCCTTTCTCGTCCTCGACCGCTTCAAACTTTAGTTCCGTTTCTAATGACGTCGCGGTCGAAGAGACGTTTAACCACCATACAGGGTGACAATTATTGAACCATAATAAAAAAAGGAAATTAGTTACAAAATACGGCGTGCAAACACTTTATTCAACATTTAAACGTCCCTACAGATACTCGGATTTAGGTTATGCCATGCTCGATATGCGTGCCATCATTGGCGATGATGTGGTGCTGACAAACAGCGAAATTCTGAATGACCCACTGAAGTGTCGGAACATCGATGCCGTCGATGACTTCCTGAATGGCTGTTTGCAGCTCAGCAGTGGTTTTGGGGTTATTGCTGTACACCTTGTCTTTAATATAGCCCCACAAAAAGGAGTCGCGTGTGTTTAGATCCGGAGAATACGCCGGTTAATCCAGGCCCATGCCAGTGGCTTTTGGGTACTCCAGAGCCAGAATACGATTCCCAAAGACTCCTCCAGGACATCAAGCGCTCTCCTGCTTCGATGGGGTCGAGCTCCGTCTCCCATGAACCACATCTTGTCGAAGTCAGGGTCACTTTGGATAATGGGGATAAAATCGTCTTCCAAAACCTTCACGAACCATACGGTTGTCACTGTGCCCACAAGGGATATCGCACTGATTATTTCGTGACTGGATATTGCACACCACACAGTCACCAGTTGAGGGTGAAGACACTTGTCGATTGCGAAATGCGAATCCTCAGCCCCCCAGATGCTCCAATTTCGCTTATTTACGAACCCATCCAAACGAAAGTGGGCTTCGTCGCTAAACCAAACCGACATGCGCATACTAATTCCTATCATGCGCCGCGGCCAACCGTGCAGTTTGAACGTCCTAACGCAGTTAAATGATTTTAAATGCTGCTCATGGTGTACACCATGATATCTTTTAAGAAATGCTTAAAAATTGCAGAGCACGCCGCACACAAGATTTTATATATTTAAAACTGAGTTAACCGATCAACGACGAACATGAACCGGTGTCATACGACGTTCGCCCCGAGCAGATGCAACGAACGAAAGCGAACAAAATGAGATTAAACAAAAAAAAAAAAGATGGATAGAGCGCGTGCCATGTAAGCAGGAGATCCCGTTGACTTATATCAACGCCTGTAAGCAGATAGGGGTATTCATTTCATTATAATTTCATACAAGATTTTCATACGCGTCCAGGCTGGTGTGTGTATGTGTGTCTTTGTTAGAGAGAGAGAGAGAGAGAGAGAGAGAGAGAGAGACTGAGACTGAGAGTGTGTGTGAGAGAGAGAGAGAGAGAGAGAGAGAGAGAGAGAGAGAGAGAAATTAGGTGCTAATTTTGAATAAATTATTGGTCATACAAGAATAAACTGAAGAACCTCATCTTTAAAGTTTCTTACAGCTGGAAGACTGGATCGTAACATTACTCTGCTTCTCATATCGATTATTTAGAAACTGCTGCGTTTGTTGGCAACACGTTGTATTTCTTTCAGTTTTTCTATTAACACTGAATATGCCGCTTGATTCATCTCGCAGTTGTAATCACTTTCTAGACTGTCGTACTACTGGCAAGCTGATAGCAACAGATTAGCAATAAATCAGTAAAGCCCGGATTCTTCCAAGAATCGAACGCTGATTTATGAAACAGCTTTAACGTCTGGTCAGTTTAAAAATTAGTTATTGTGTTGTGTATTTGACGTGAAGCATGTAAGTGAGAAAAAGTTTAGCAAATTTTCGAAATTATGTGTGAAATTTGTCGAAGTCAAATAAATGGTTCAAATGGCTCTAAGCACTATGGGACTTAACATCTGAGGTCATCAGTCCCCTAGACTTAGAACTACTTAAACCTAACTAACCTAAGGACAACACACATATCCATGCCCGAGGCAGGATTCGAACCTGCGGCCGTAGCAGCAGCGCGCTTTTGGACAAAGCGCCTAGAACGGCTCGGCCACAGCGGCCGGCTGTTGAAGTCACTAGGTGCTCTCATTATGAAACGCTGGACGACTTAATCTTCGTAATTTGCGTTCCATCTTAAGCAAAACAAGTTTGCCAAGCATCTCAGTGTTAATGACGTCATATCTCCTGAATTACGTGCGTTCAGTGATGTAATTTTAAATGTACACTAGTGGCCATTAAAATTGCTACACCAAGAAGAAATGCAGATGATAAACGGGTATTCATTGGACAAATATATTACACTAGAACTAACATGTGATTACATTTTCACACAATTTGAGTTCATAGATCATGAGAAATCAGTACCCAGAACAACCACCTCTGGCCGTAATAACGGCCTTGATACATCTCGGCATTGAGTTAAATAGAGCTTGGATAGTGTGTACAGGTACAGTTGCCCATGCAGCTTCAACACGATACCACAGTTCATCAAGAGTAGTGACTGGCGGATTGTGATGAGCCACTTGCTCGGCCACCATTGACCAGACGTTTTCAGTTGGTGAGAGATCTGGAGAATGTGCTGGCCAGGGCAGCAGTCGAACATTTTCTGTAGTCAGAAAGGCCCGTACAGGACCTGCAACATTATCCTGCTGACATGTAGGCTTTCGCAGGGATCGAATGAAGGATAGAGCCACGGGTCGTAACACATCTGAAATGTAACGTCCACTGTTCAGAGTGCCGTCAGTGCGAACAGGAGGTGAGCGAGGCAGTCCATACCATCAAGCCGGGCGATACGCCAGTATGGCGATGACGAATGCACGCTTCCAATGTGCGTTGACCGCGATGTCGCCAAACACGGATGCGACCATCATAATGCTGTAAAGAGAATCTGGACTCATCCGAAAAAATTACGTTTTGCCATTCGTGCACCCAGGTTCGTCGTTGAGAACACCATCGCAGCCGCTCCTGTCTGTGATGTAGCGTCAAGGGTAACCGCATCTACGGTCTCCGAGCTGATAGTCCATGCTGCTGCAAACGTCGTCTAACTGTTAGTGCAGATGGTTGTTGCCTTGCAAACGTCCCCATCTGTTGACTCAGGGATCGAGACGTGCCTGCACGATCCGTTACAGCCATGCAGATAAGATGCCTGTCATCTCGACTGCTAGTGATACGAGGCCGTTGGGATCCAGCACGGCGTTCCGTATTACCCTCCTGAACCCACCGATTCCATATTCTGCTAACAGCCATTGGATCTCGACCAACGCGAACAGCAATGTCGCTATACGATAAACCGCAATCGCGATATGCTACAATCCGACCTTTATCAAAGTCGGAAACGTGATGGTACGCATTTCTTCTCCTTACACGAGGCATCACAACAACGTTTCACCAGGCAACACCAGTCAAGTGCTGTTTGTGTATGAGAAGTCGGTTGGAAACTTTCCTCATGTCAGCACATTGTAGGTGTCGCCACCGGCGCCAACCTTGTGTGAATGCTTTGAAAATCTAATCAGTTGCATACCACAGCATCTTCTTCCTGTCGGTTAAATTTCTGCGTCTGTAGCACGTGATCTTCGTGGTGTAGTAATTTTAATGGCCAGTAGTGTACATTCAAGGTCGTATACGGGTACTGCTTGCAAAAAGTGTTGCGACGAGAATTAGTAGTAATGAAGCAATAAATTAATAGATCAAGCCTGATGCTAAAGTTTTACTGCATGAACAGTGAAAATGTCGTAAGCGATAAACTTTTTTCTTTTCATCATTTCATGGGGGGGGGGGGATTGGGGAGGGAGGGTGTATCAGCGAAGAAAAGTTTGGTAACGGTTTGAAGTTACGCGTAAAGTTTATTGGAAGTCGGCAATACTCTTCCTTAAATAATGGATAAATGTAATCTGGCTAATTTGCATGTCTCGAGTAACGCTTCCTCAGGACATATACACACATAACTTCATTAGTTGTATTTGTGTGTTCAACCTTTAACATTAGATTATACTTCTTAATGAGTACACTATGACAGCATTTTAAATGTATAAATTTGGTCAATATTTACACGAAGTATTGACAATCAAATTTTTGTTGCTCCTTGTAGCCAAAATATAGGCAACCTGTAACTGCAATCGGGTTCCGTTTTCCGGGATAGTCGCTTAATAAATGTAGATTTCTTAGTGCAGCGTTTTCGATTTACTGACCCTACACGGCCATTTATTTACGTTTGTAGTGCTATTTAGTGAACAGTCCACGGCGTGAACACGCACCGGTTTGCTTGTGCGGCAAGACCTTACGGTAGCATGGAACAGCAACGTGTATTCGCTCAGGTAGCCTGCGCAGGTAAGCTGACCTATGGTGATTCGCCATTTACACGTTCCCCTTTGCCTTCACCACCACGCCCGGCAGATCTACCTGAACGCGAATAGCGGACTTTTGTTTTATCAAGAATCCGTCCTACATCACCTCAGTCGGTGGCGATGTTTACTACCCTTTCCTTCACGGTTGCGCTACCGGCAGGCAAGTGACCGCCAGTTATGCAACAGAGGCCGCTGTCCGGTTTTTCAGACCTGCCGCTCAGTGGGACGCTGCGAGAGAAAAGACCCCAGGCTCCACTTCACCAGCTGTTACGTTAGCGCATCGTCACTCATTATAAATTAGATGCAATACGCTATAAAAACTTTTTACAGCAGACTGAGTGACTTCCTGATCTGCAGTCGTACGTACGCGTGGAGGACATGTGGTTCGCATTTAGCGTACGCGGCAGGACATCCGAAAAGGGAAAGGAGGAGGGCGAAGAAATTTGTCCAGGGTCTTGTTAACACAAACATTCCGTTATTCAGTAAGTGTGAGATGCTAAATCTGTACTTCGGACAGGATCCTGTCTTTCGTGGACAGCGTACTTTGTTATAGTGCACTGTCTGCATTACTCCAAAATCCGGGTTGGAACCCAGGTTCTGAACACACTTTTTTCTTGTCACACATAATCAGTGTAGTATATAGTCTCCATATCTTTCTCATTCCACCATTAGCGTAAAGTGATTTAGGAAAACGAAGAAAACTCTAAATACGGATGACGGAATGGAAAGTTGAACCATGCGCTTTCCGAACATGAACAAAGTGCCTTAACCACTTAATTACCTCGCTTCTCTGTACAGCGAGCATAAACATGTAATTTTGTAGATGAAAGCAGGAGAGTATTACTATATTCACTGCCCGACAAGAAAAGTGAATCACCCTGTGAAGTTTCATTTTGTTTCCTGCACCACTTTCGGATGCTTCACGTTATTTTATCAGACAGTATATTAATGGCTGAAAATCGAAGTCAGTCGTGTTGTGAAAATTCTTGGGTGTAGCAGTGCACTGGGCTATGCAATGGAGCTGTCAAACAGGTTCAGATACGTGTAAGGCAAACGGCGAGCTTCTATTCACTGGTGGGATAGAGATTTCGTAAAAAATGCATCAACGACCTGTACCGGAATATTACGGGATTCCCATCATATTTAATTGAAAGGAAACATTAAGCATAAACAACAGCTGTTCAAATCTAATTTTATCTGTATTTTGCAGTTGTGGACGTGATTGTATTCGATACACAGGATGTTTGAACAAAAACACCTTCAGTCACAATTGTTTCGTGTTTCATTAAATTACAGGATGCATTTCTGACCCTGTTGGTCCACCTTCAGGTGAAAATCGTCTAGAATATCATTTGTATTTGCTCTTGAGTGAGGTGAAATGCATATTCCTGTTATTAGAAATGTAGGTTTTTGATTTCGTATTTCGTGACTCGATTGCGGTAAGCTTTTCCCTGTGTGTTTTCTTTTTTTCCGTTGTTTCTCTTCTAGTTCCACACTCGATTCATGAAATACGAAACCTAACATCTAACTTTCTCATAGCAGCGAAGTACCTTTCCCCTCACTGAAGAGCAAAAGTAGGTTATGTATTAGACGATTTTCATCCGCAGATGGATCCACAGGACCGGAAATGCATCGTGTATTAATAAAACACGAAAAATTGTGGCTAAAGGCATTTTTATTCAAACATGTGAGCTATAGAAATGTCCATCGATTAGATTCGGAGGAAGATTCAGAGGAATTCATAGAATTCTGAATCACGAACTCTTGCGAGGAAGGAAGATACTGTATTGCGAAACTTTCTACTTATAAAACTTCAGATTCAAGTGTTTAACATGGAATTTAGACTTGCAATCCCATAAACATCTATGATGCTATGATAATGAACAACTGCGCGGAGTGGCCGAGCGGTTAGGGGCGCCATGTCACGGATTGCGTGGCCCCATGTCACGGATTCCGTGGCCCCTCCCGCCCGAGTTTCGAGTCCTGCCTCGGGGATAGCTGTGTGTGTGTTATTCTTAGCATAAGTAAGTTTAAGGAGTGTGGTGTCACCGCCAGACACCACACTTGCTAGGTGGTAGCCTTTAAATCGGCTGCGGTCCGTTAGTATACGTCGGACCCGCTTGTCGCCACTGTGAGTGATTGCAGACCGAGCGCCGCCACACGGCAGGTCTAGTCTAGAGAGACTCCCTAGCACTCGCCCCAGTTGTACAGCCGACTTTGCTAGCGATGGTTCACTGTCTACATACGCTCTTATTTGCAGAGACGTCAGTTTAGCATAGCCTTCAGCTACGTCATTTTCTACAACCTAACAAGGCGCCATATTCGGTTAGTATAATTAATACCTTCGAGAATGTATTCTGAACAGATAATATTGTGAATCATGTACCGTCAAGAGCGACATTCATCATTAATGGATTAAAGTTAGGTATCAAACTAATTACGTCCGCTTTCTGAATTCTCATTCCTTGTCATGTTCCAGACCTCACGTCAGTATAGTTCTTCCCCCCTCACGCCAGCCTGCGTGAGCTAAAACGCGTGCATTTCGGCCTCCACTCGTAACACGGTGTTGGCTCTTCTGCTAACATAAAAAGTAGTGTTTAAGTCTAGGGACCAATGGCCTCAGCAGTTTGGTCCCTTTGAACGTTTTGATACTGAAAATACAACCTGCTAGATCGTGATAAGGTGTAAGCAGTTACTCTTGCTACCTTCAGTCTGAAAATGGAAAGGTAGGAAACTCTTTTATATGGTACCATATGAAACATCCTTTATCACGGAAGTTACTTAATTTGCATAATATAAATGTACCTGTATTAATCCATTAAATAAACGAATCAATAGAGACGACGGCTCATGGCAGTATTCAGGTATTTACTTCAAGAATTAAACATTCGTTCTAATATTGTAGGATTAAAACTATTCGATTCAACTATAACCTCCCGGAATTACCTTTTATTGATTCATATCCTATTTGGTCCTAGGAATGCAAAGACAAAACAAACGCCTGCATCTCGTGGTCGTGCGGTAGCGTTCTCGCTTCCCGCGCCCGAGTTCCCGGGTTCGATTACCGGCGGGGTCAGGGATTTTCTCTGCCTCGTGATGGCTGGGTGTTGTGTGTTGTCCTTAGGTTAGTTAGGTTTAAGTAGTTCTAAGTTATAGGGGACTGATGACCATAGATGTTAAGTCCCATAGTGCTCAGAGCCATTTGAGCCACAAAACAAACAACGAAACATACTTTTCTCTTTTTAACCGCAAAGTTATGTTATATCAAGTTGTAAACAGTGAATAAGTGTCAGTGACTTAACTTTATATATAACAGTCGACCGTTCATCCATGTAGAAGACATTTAGTGATAAGTCTTTTGTTCATTACATGAATCACGCCTAGACCCACAGAAAAATTTTAAAGGTAGGATGCGAAATTTAACACCTTGGTTACTTTTAAGCCAAACCACACATTTAAGTACAACGTTTAATCAGTTGATTTATATCAGAGTAGTAGTAGTAGTAGTAGTAGTAGTAGTAGCAGTGGTGGTGGTAGGAGTAGTAGCAATAGCAGCAGCAGAAACACGTAGCCGTTGTGTTAATTCCTGTGTAGGTGAAAAGTGTGCAAAAGAAATAAGAGCTAAGGTCTTGTAAAAGGGCTTCCATAGGAAGGTTCGCCGTGTAATACCATAGAAGCTACAGACACCTCTTGGGAAGCACAGTGCTTCTCTGCAACTTGATCATGAATGTCAAGCTTACAGCATAAGAGGAAAGTGAACTGCATCGAATTTTCTCTGAGACAATGAACTCACGGTTTTAGTGCTGCATCGCCCACTTCCCTGTTAACACCGTTTGCTGTTTAACATGTACACATTAGAAATTATTTCTGCTGTACTCGCGTAATTGCCAGAGATACACCTGTCAAAACATAGGAAGATTGCAACCCATTGGTGACTCAAGTCACTTTAAAGCTATTTAGGTAAGGAGATGTGATATTAATGTATAGCCTATCAATGCAGACACTACAGAATAGCTAAGTTACTAAGAATGTGAGTATTTCGGGGGAGTGATCTGACCGATAGCGTTTAAACGTATGGCCTACTCAAAGCTTCAACTTCGCCTCTATTAACTTCATTGTCGACGGTACGTTAATCCATAATATTCTTTTCGACCAATGTGATTTACTTATTCAGTAGTTTCCCCACTTCACTCGAGACGAATGCCAGGATGCTCCTCTTAAGGTCCAACTGTTTTGTTTCTCCATGCTTGTTTAATTCGAGCTTCTGCTCCGTCTCTAAAACGCTTCATTTCACTTTCCGCTAATGGAGAAGTCGACATCATGCCCAAACGTAACAAAAAGTGTAACTGTGGCTAATTGGCGTGATATTTGACATTTGTCTATAAACTGTGTACAACACAATGAAAACGAAAGTTATTAACGAAAGGACTTTCTAAGCCTTTTTACCACAATCTGTTGTTACATATCGAAAGACTTTGGTTTCTTATAAGAAGCACTGAAGCTATAATGAGTAGTTTATTCAAATAAAATCAGTGACCTACTTAAATAATGTAAACTAATGAAATGGAGATTAGTTTATAGAATCTTGAAAGCAGGACACCATAGAGTTTTCTTCACATTAAACTGTTGTTTTACATAACATTTCAGGTTTTCTGTATAATTAATAAGAATTAAGCGCAAACGGAAAAGTAAAAAACTGAGGAAAAGTAAATTAGTCTGCTCCATGTAGGGGATCGATTTGCGGTCGTTCTAGGTGTAAAAAAATGTTGGTCGTATGGTAAGCTTAAAATTTTTGGTATCAGTCAAAAAAACTTAGACTAATAATAAATCAGTAAATAACTAGCGAAAAGGCGTAGCTCTGACGGATGTCATATTTAAGGATAACAATGAGCAGCTGATAAGCTTTAATTCGCTACCAGTTTCGATCTACCGTTCATCAGGTAAAATCAAATTATTTACAGCAGCCTGTATGGCGTCGCTCTTACTTGGAGTCAAAAAAGTAAACAAAACCTCACGCTGAGTCACTGAAACAGCAGTCAATAGGAAAATGCTGTACTAAAATAATTGTACAATATTAATGCATTTTACTATTGACGGCAGTTTCATAGACGCGGTAGGTGTTTTTTTTTATTATGTGACACTACAGTAAGAACGATACCATGCAGCTTGATGTACATGGCCGGCCGCGGTGGTCTCGCGGTTCTAGGCGCGCAGTCCGGAACCGTGCGACTGCTACGGTCGCAGGTTCGAATCCTGCCTCGGGCATGGATGTGTGTGATGTCCTTAGGTTAGTTAGATTTAAGTAGTTCTATGTCTAGGGGACTGATGACCACAGATGTTAAGTCCCATAGTGCTCAGAGCCATTTTTACATGGTTTTTGAACCATGTACATGATTGTGTGTTAGCTTATCGGATGATCGAAACTGGAAATTGGAAATTTGAGGTAAGGTGTTATGGAGCCAGACTACTTAGGTCATCAGTCCCTAAGCCTACACACTACTTAATCTAACTTTAACTGCCGCGCGGGATTAGCCGAGCGGTCTGAGGCGCTGCAGTCATGACTGTACGGCTGGTCCCGGCGGAGGTTCGAGTCCTCCCTCGTGCATAGATGTGTATGTTTGTCCATAGGATAATTTAGCTTAAGTGGTGTGTAAGCTTATTGACTGATGACCTTAGCAGTTAAGTCCCATAAGATTTCACACACATTTGAACATTATTTTCTAACTGTAACTAACTTATGCTATGGACAACACACACACCCATGCCCGAGGGAGTACTCGAATCTCCGACGGGGGGACCCGCACGGACCGTGACAAGGCGCCATAGACCGCGAGGCTACCCCACGCGGCTGATCGAAACTGGAGGCGAATTAGTTTATTTTATCAGCAGCCCTTCGTGATTCTTAAACGTGATTTCCTTCAAATATTTACGAGCTACATAAAATGTCTTAAATTCTTGAGGGTATTTTTGTTCTGTCGTTCCAGTTCACCAGACGCGTTTCGCTTTATTGAGGTAAAGCATCATCAGTGGTCTTAAGCTATTTACATTTTGATTTGCTTTAAGATCGAAAAACAGTTTGTTAACAATATGTTGCTTTGTACTTACGGTAATTTTCGCTCGATTTCGCGCTTACATCCGGAAATGCCGTCTGCTACTACATCGTTGATGTGCGGCATTTCCGGATGTAAGCGAGAAAGCAAGTGAAAATCACCGTAAGTATATACTAATGTATTGTTAACGAACAGTTTCTCGATCTTAAAGCAAATCAAAATGTAAATAACTTAATTACAGACCACTGATGATGCTTTACCTCAATAAAGCGAAACGTGTCTGGTCGAAAAATATCACGCTTTTTTGTAGTTGCAACGACAGAACAAAAATACCTCAAGAATTGTGAAGCAACAATGGACAAATGCCACACAAATGAAGAAATTATATGTCTTAAAGTCTGTATTTTTTTCCGCCCTGCATACTTTCGAGTTAGGAGTCACAAAGAGGGGTGGTTCAAATGGCTCTGAGCACTATGGGACTTAACATCTGATGTCATCAGTCCCCTAGAACTTAGTCTACTTAAACCTAACTAAGCTAAGGACATCACACACATCCAAGCCCGAGGCAGGATTCTAACCTGCGACCGGAGCGGTGGCGCGGTTCCAGACCAGAAAGAGGCAAATGTGAAGACTCTAATGCTTCTGTCAGTAGACTTGCAGCTATTAGCAACAGCAACAACTATTAGCAACCGAGGCCAAGTCTGGGTGTGTAGGACGGCACAGAGTTTGGAGGCCGCACCTGAATGTCTGCGGGCGGCGCGCGCCAGCGCAGCGGGTTGTAGAGGTCCAGCAGCCACTCTAGGTGTGAGGGCGGCGGCGTGGCCAGCGCGGGCGCAGCCAGCAGCAACAGCAGTAACGCGCCGGACATCTCGGCGCCGACTGCCGGGAAAGTCACCACCTGCCCGCCGTAGCCACAGCCGCCTTGCGTCATCGCGACCTGCCCCACTCCCCGAGCCGGCAGCCGCTCCTCGTCAGAGGCCCAAATGCACCGCACTCCCATCATCAGCGCCACCGAAATCCGAAGGCTCGCTGGAATCCAGTACTCGTACCCAGCGCACGGTCCCCTACGAGAGCTTCATTTCAAAACTGTCCAATACACTGAAGGAAAAAAATCGCAACGCCAAAAAATAATTAATGTAGAATAATAAAATTTTGGAAATACACATTCTAAGTAGGCTGTTTAGGTTTTTATGTTGGTAACGCCATGTAGCGCTCGATATGAAAATCACTGACTGTGCTGTGTGAATGCTGTGGTTGGTTTGCATTGTTGGAGTAATATTCGCCATTGTAGTGTAGGGTAGTTGGCTGTTAACAGCGCGTAGCGTTGCGCAGTTAGAGGTGAGCCGCCAGTAGTGGTGGATGTGGGGAGAGAGATGGCGGAATTTTGAGAGTGGATGGTCTGGACGTGTGTCCATCAGAGACAGTAAATTTGTAAGACTGGATGTCATGAACTGCTATATATATATATATATATATTATGACTTTTGAACACTATTAAGGTAAATACATTGTTCGTTCTCTATCAAAATCTTTCATTTGCTAACTATGCCTATCAGTAGTTAGTGTCTGCAGTAGTTTGACACTTTTATTTAGCTGGCAGTAGTGGCACTCGCTGTATTGCAGTAGTTCGAGTAACGAAGATTTTTGTGAGGTAAGTGATTTGGGAAAGGTGTAGGTTAATGTTAGTCAGGGCCATTCTTTTGTAGGGATTATTGAAAGTCAGGTTGCATTGCGCTAAAAATATTGTGTGTCAGTTTAGTGTTGATCAGAATAGGTAAAGAGAGAAATGTCTGAGTACGTTCAGTTCTGCTCAGCTGTTTGAAAATCAAATAATGTAAGAGGTTTATCAGCACAGTAATTCATAAATTTTTCTAAGGGTACATTTCATATGGCGACCCTGCCAGGATACCTCACTGGAATCTTCTGATTTTTTCTTGTAGTTTGTGTAATTAGTGTAGCTATTGTTTATTGCTAGTGTGTAATTATAGAGAGAATTTCCTTTGTAGTTGTAGTTTTTCACTGTTGTACAGTAAAACAGTTGTGGCATGCATGTAGATTTGCACCAAGTATTTCGCAGCTGCACTTGCGATTAACTAGATATTATTTTCAGTGCTATGTTAATGTGTTTTCTTATTTTGCTCTTCAAATTGTACTTTTCTGTGTTATCGTGTGAAATATTGTGACAATAATGGCGTGTGCAAAAGATAACACTAGGCTCCAAAGTAAACTGAGAAATAATAGTGACGACGAGCATAGCTTATCAGCACCACTGTGTAATGAATTAACAGACATTCAAAGTGGTAATTTGGTAATTGTGCATAGGGAAATAATGATGTAGACAGTGAAATAATTAATTAACAGGGAAGCATTATCGATCGGTCGGCAACAGCTCGTCTCAGGAATCCGAAGTGACAGGACACATTAACATTTGTAGTAGTACAGGCTTTATAAAACATTTAAGTGATTAACACTGCAGAATACAGGTTAATGTACATGCGAGATACGTCATTGCAAATGTGAAATGCTGGTACATTAATAACCAGTGTAATCGCCAGAATGTTGAATGCAAGCATGCAAACGTGCATGCATTGTGTTGTACAGGTGCTGGATATCAGAGTGTGAGATGGAGTCCTATGTCTGTTGCCCTTAGTCGGTCAGCACAGGGACGGTTAATGCTATTCGTGAAAGAGGCTCGAGTTGGGGCTTCAAATTCTGTACGATTTCATAGAATCCTGTACTGCTGGAAGATAACAAGGCATCCTTATCCACTGGATCAGTGATATGCCTTACCTGGCAGTGCATCAAGAACCAGCACAGGTAATTCTCATACCTTTCCATAAACTCGCTGAAGCCAGCGAACGACATTGGGGATGATGGAGGAGAAGACTTCTCTGCAGGCGCCGTCTGGTTCGACTCCGGGGTAGTGTGACTGCAGATCAATTCCACATTCTGTCTGAGCAAGTCAGTTATTATTGTTGTTTCTGGAGCCGCAACTGCTCCTGCCAGCACTGCAGAAATGCCAAGTCCATTGTGGCCACAAACTAATAATAAAAGGAAAAAGGGTTACATGTGTAATCCCATCCTCTTCGCCACTTTTGTATCTGCACAGTCATGAAAATGCTGCGAAACGATCGCCATCAGCAGAAATGGCACAATACTTGGCGATGGTAGGTCAACAATGAATCTGAGGAGAAAGATCCCTGAAGAGGGAAGAGACTCAACCTGGGAGTCAACGTACAAGGGGGAGCAGAGTGTCCGAATACCGCATAGATATGAGAACAGAGAAAAATATGAGGCGACCAGCACAAACAACTGAATAACTCAACATGTGGAACCCAGTGCATCGCATGAGCTGAGAACCAGGACCAAGGGTGTAGATGTCACTGCATGAACTGCCGAGACAAGCCGCTGGCCAATTAGCTCCTGCCTCAGTGGTTCTGCCCATATGACACTTTGCATGCACCCTCCACGACAGCATCTGCATCATTCAGCTGCGATACTCATGCCACCTCATCTGCACCCATCTTGATGTCTCGGAGACACTAAAATTTTGCTTCAGAAAAAAAAGTTACTTGGGAAGTTCAAGATAAATGGGACATCCTGTACAGTAGTAATAGTAGTAGTAGAATGTTCACAGGCCAAAGACTGGTTTGATGCAGCTCTGTACTTTACTTTATTCTGCGCAAGTTCCTTTCTCGTTGTGTAAATATTGTAACAACCAGCAATTTGAACCTGCTTAACATCATGAAGTCTTGGTCTCCCACTAAAATTTTTACCACCCTCCCATCCTTCGACACACTCATTTCTCTCTGTTCGAAAATTAACTGTTCCCTTCATGCCTAAGGATGTGTTCTAAAAACCTTTATTTTCCTTTAGTCAAGTTGGGTCATAAAACTCTTCTTCACTGGCGAGTCTCCCCTTATCACCTACTCGTTCTATCTATCTAATATTCAGAATTCCCCTGTAACACCAAATTTCAGAAAATTCTAATCCACTCTTGCCTCTACTGTTTATCTCCCAAGTTTCACCTTCACAAAAGGCCAAGAATACGTTTAGAAAGTCTTGTAAACACTTTAATTTATATTCTTCTCTTACAAACGCTCTTATTTTGCTATTGCTATTGTATGTTTTATATCCTCCTTACTTTGGTCTGAATTTAATTATTTTTCTGCCAAAATATGAAATCACATCTACTTCCTGCGGCACATTTTTTACTCTAATTCTTTCAGCACTGCCTGATTTAATACATTATATTACTCTAAATTTATTTTTATCGATGTTCATTTTAGAACCTCTTCTGACAGAATTACAATGTCACTGGCAAACCTCAAAAATTTCATTTCTTCTCTGTGAACTTTAATTCCCAATTTCTCCTTTTTTCCGTACTTGTTATATGTATAGACTGAATAATGTTACGGATACGCTGACACCCTATCTCATTCCCTGCTCAGCTGCTTCCTTTTCTTGTTCTTAAACTCCTGTATTTGTATACTGCCTTGATGGTGTGGTAACACTAATTCCTGTCAGATCATCGACTTAAGTGGTGTCGGTTTTGGCTAGCAATTGGATGCGTGACCATCTGGGTCTTCCAAGCGCTGTTGGCAAGCGGGGTGCACACAGCCCTTGTGAGGCCAATTGAGGAGCTATTTGATTGAGAAGTAGGGGCTCCGGTAACGAAAACTGACCACGGCCAGGAGAGCAGTGTGCTGAACATATGCACCTCCATATCCATTGACACCTATCAGCTGACGATGACACGGCGGTCGGTCGATGCCGTTCGGTCTTCCGAGGTCTGTTCGGACGGAGTTTAGTTTTTCTATATTTGCATAAACAAGCAGAAACATCCCTTGCAGTTAAATTCCATTATTGGGGATAAATCATTGGAAACAATACTAACCGTAAAACTTCAGAGTAATTGTACGAGCCACTTAAAGTGGAATAATCACATAAAACTAAATCTAGCAACGGCAGGTGCAAGGCTGAAATTCATTGGAAGAGTCTTAAGGAAATGTAATTCATGCACGCAAGAAGCGGCTTTCAAAACAGTCGTTCAAACGGTTCTTGAGTGCTACTTGTCAGTCAGGAACCATCAACAGGTTGGATTAATCCAAGGAATTGATAAAATCAAACTTAAAGCAAAGCGTTTTGTGATGGGGTAGTTGATGAATGATTGTATCGTACTCATCACCGGAAGTCCCCACCTGCGGAAGTTCGGCTGCCGAGTTGCACATCTTTTCAGTTGAAGCCACATTGGGCGACTTGCATCTCGATGATGATGAAATCATGGCGAGAGCAACACAACACGTAGTCCCCAAGTGGATAAAATATCTGACCCAGCCGGGATTCGAGCCCGGGTCCGCTGCATGGCGGATTTGCTCAGGTAGGGGGGCAGACACGGGTTCGTTAAGTATTGTGATAATAATACGGAGATGCTCTAGAAACTCCAGTGACAGACGCTACAAGAGAGGCTTTGTGCATCACCATGAGGTTTTCAATTAAAATTTCCGTAGCCCACGATCCAAGAAGAGTCGGACAACGTAATAACTTGCTTCCACATGCGTCACGCAAAATGACCACGACAGGAAAATTAGAGAAACTGGAGATCATACAGAGCCTCGCACACATTTTTTCTTCCCCTGTACCACTTGTGAATGACACAGGGAAGGGGGAAAGTGACTGCTATATGAGGAGTGTACTCATAAGATGGGCTTGGTAGAGATACATAAAAATGTATAGATGTAGAGAATAGGACGTACCACCTCCCAACACTGTCTTCCTGAGTTCCAGCTCACTCCATCCAGTTCAACAAAACACTACATTAAAGTCTACTGCAAGCAGACATCAAATCACCAATTACTATGCATCCAAAAACGCAAAAACGAGCCCTCTGTAGACTTGAACTACTAACAGCTGGAAGATGGAGATTAATAATACATGGAAGTTGCTGGCCATATTACAACTAGTAAAGTCAACAGTGCTGCTGTAGAATATCTTCTTTCACACCTAAAAACTTCCACACCTAAAAATTACATATGTAATCCCTACCTTTGTTCACGTTTCATGAATTTCTGTTCCTCCATGAGTTAATTACCTGCTACAAGTCTTTGACAAAACTTTTTTCTGCTTAATATTTTTCGTCCACCTACATTATCCTCTACATGTATTGTTTATGTCATTATTAGGTGCCCACCCCTGTCAAATTTCTAGACCACGTCCAGAAACCCTAAACATCACATACACTTTATCAACAAGTTTCACCATGTCTCCACTCCTGAGTACTAGACCTCTACCGACACAGACTTCCATTCACTTCATCATACACTCCAAAGTAGTTTAAAAAATAGCTAATCCACAGATCTGCACTGGGGTCCACAGTTTGATATCTCAACCCCAATGTGTCCTGCACCGAGCAGTGAATTCGCCCCAGGCGGCACAACTGCTTACGCTGGTATACATGCGCTGCCCTGCTTCTGGCCCTAAGTCAGCACTATCACTGAAGCGCTGAGTGCACTGCGCCACTCTTATTTCTGCCCACTGTCCTGAGCGACACTTCATGCTGGCTGTGAAAAATGGCTGCCAGCTGATCTAAGAACACTTTGCCGACTAAGCCTGACCTATGTCTTGGAGAGATTAGCCATTGTGTAACTCCACCACGACTGTTGCATTTTGACAGGGGATAGAAAGAGTATTCAACATGGTTGCTTTTGTTGTGGGACTTCAGGCAACCATCTGATATCTACCCACAACACCACTGCAACAACATCTAGGGTGGTGAACTGCAGGTCTTCCTGATCACTATCAGCCCAGCACCACCACCCCTTGAAGGTCATTCACCTCCACAGTGATTAGAGATTTGTAGTTACACCTGTTTACTACGCCAAGCAACTTCCATGTCTTTTTTACTCGAAATAGTTACTTATTATGATAAGTAAATTTATTCCGGTGGAATAATTGTATATTCGAGATATCGAATTTTCATACCTGTCTTTTTGAACCATCATCTTTGGCTTCGTTTCGTCTATGTCTTGTTACAGCACCGTCTTTGATCATGTTGTGTTAAATGTAAACATAGCAGAAGTTCTCCTAGTGAATTACAAAAATAGAAGTCCTGTTTCGTCAGTTCGTTTGTTTTTTGGCTCTGTGTGTGTGTGTGTGTGTGTGTGTGTGTGTGTGTGTGTGTGTGTGTGTGTGTGCGTGCGTGTGCGTGCGCGCTGACCTTTTTTACATGTGGAAATACTGGAAGTTAAATCTTTTGCGCAATTTTTTGGATACAGCCTTTTGAACATAACGCAAAAAAGTCCAGGGCAGTCAGATATTGAGTACAGAAAAGATGACTGTACTGGGACAATTTGTATTTGGATGTTCCATTTTAGCGCCCACTAAAGTATTACACTGTAATTGGCTGATTCATTTTAATAGCAGCGAAAATATTGTACAGTGGTGGAGGGTGAAGGGGCAAGGCGTAGGGAGGGGTGGGAGATGGGAGCAGAGAGGGAGAAGTATGTTGTTTCACATTTTGATGATGATGATATCATTGATAAAGGTGATGGTATCAGTGGCCACTGATGCCATTATTGTCCTTGACGTGCAGGCAACCCAATACTCAAAGGTCAGTTTTTTTTCCAGAATCGGCATGGTAATCCTATTAGCAAGTCCATGCAGTGATATGTATAAGACCATGGTGTGGTCAAAACGACGATTGTCAGGACTGGTGAATATCTCTTGGACGTAAGAGACGAGGACACTGGCTTTACTTAGGTTGTCAGGGTGAAAATTTGCAGAAGCAGTGGTGGCAATATCTTTTGGACTGTAGGGGGAGCATGGTAATTACTAATATGGATGAGGATGCAATCTAAGAACTCGTTCTAGTCAGCATAGTATTAATCTTAGATTCATTTAGGTATAGTTCCTTGGTTTAGATTTGGATTGACAGCAGAAAAAGGTCGTCATCGCTTGCTATTGAATCTTAGACAACTTCATGCATGCTGCCAGGGAGGTTACTGGATAATATTACATCAGGAGTGAAATTTCTTTGTGGACGAGTGTGGTGCGGTGTGAAGGTAATGAACTGAGGTAACCAGTTGAATTTAGCATGGAACTAGATACCAACATTTAGAGAGGCAGCAATAATATAGGTGGAGAAGTACTGGTTTACATTGATGAAGATGTATGAGTTGGGATGAATGGATTGAATTAATTTAGTGGCACATGTGATTGTTAAAGTGTTAAAAGAGATGGTAAGGATTATATGTTCAGCTAGGTGATTGAACTAGGCAAATGGGGATATGTTAAAGGTAGCAAATGGCTACTACAACATGGGTCACTGTTTAGACATTGACAATTTGTCGAGGATTATAGTGAGACACGTCGATTGCGTGGTGGGGGTTGAAGAAAGGTTTCATTTAGGATCACATTGTGGATATGTTGCTTAATGAGGGTATTAGAGAGTAAGGTTTTTTTGGTCTTTAGGGAGTGACTATTGGATGCTAGGATGTTACGTTATGCCATTTTCAAAGCTTGGGGGAAGGGAGACGGGAGGGCAGGGCATAGGAGAGGACGTTAGAATGGATGAAAATAGACCTGATAAACAGTTGAAAACGATAGACGTTATGAGCCTATTTGTGGGAGTAGGTAGCTATGATGCTGAGGTAGGTAACAGATCGGATAGGTAGAACTATTCGGTGGACAGTGTGGAGACGTTCAGAAGGGTATATGGTTTGGAAGACTATGGCTGAGAAAAGGATTATATCTTCAGTTGTAGGATTGAAGCACATGCAGTTGCTAGGGTGGACAGGCCATCCATCAGTCGTATGAGAACAGCCATTTTGGGCTGTGAAAGAGGAAGTATTATACCTAAGGGGAATTTGATATTTAGGCCGTTCTTGTGAAGATGCTGGGACTTATGGTGTGGATAAGTGTGGAACTTTCTACATTACTTTTGTCATGGATATTATCCTGTAGGCAACGAAGGCATAAGATGGTTTTGGGTTGGGATCTAAGCTGTTCTTCTGTGTGGCACTGGAGATAAATGAATATTTGGTTATCGATGAGATGGTCACTGGTGGCTGATGATACTGAGAAAAGGTGGAATAGGGATATAAGGCCTTGTTCATTACGGATATAGTCTACTGTACAAATTTCTAGGTGAGGGCTGGAATTTCTTTCCATTATAATCACTTGCACTATAATTTCACGGTTGAACTTATTGACCATGGCAGTGAGGGCTAGTTGTCAGTGTAGCAGATATAATTGGTTTGGATGGGGAGGGGACAAGAGATGGGGATAGCATGGGTACCGAGAGATGGTAGTTGGTGGTGTAGGTTGCTATGGAGATGGGGTGGGCGTGATTGAGAGGGGGAAGATGTTATTTCTGTATACTTCACATTGTCTTTTTTGGTTTGAGTTTTGTTGGCTATTTGGTTAATCTGCGCTATTGAGAAGTTTCCTAATTGTATTTGCTGGGGCTTGTGTATTTGTCACAGTAGACAAGCAACTCAACTCCACCGAGAAAGAAACTGAAACTTTTTGCGCAATTGTTTAGATAAGACTCAGTATCAAGGATGAGCATAAACTTATAATCAGATCTTTCTATCGACTATCAGGCTCATCTCCAGTTGTAACCGAAAACTTTAAAGATAACCTAAGTTCACAAAAGTGTAAGGTCACACCGTCATCATGGAGAAGGCTTAAATCATCGAATAATCAATTGGAAAAATTACAGTTTTGTATGTGGTGGTCTGTGAAGAGTTACTAAATTTGTTCTCTGAGAACCACTAGATTCTGCAGAAACCCATTCATGCTGGAAATATGTTGTATCTAATAGCAACAAACAGACCTGAACTCTTTGAGGATATGCAATGATTATCAGAGTACAAAAGGCATCTAAAACAATTAGAAGGATTTGTATTTTCACTAAACTAGACAGAGAGGCACTATGAAACTTACCTACTTGTGATTACTTGATTGTAATCTGTGTCTAATTGGAGGAAGTCATCGAATTGCTCTAAACTTGTTTTATGATAAATTCTTCAGTAACATACACAACACAGCGTTTAATTAAGCTCTGTCTTGTTTTCGCATTTACTGTCACTAATGACAATAGGATTACCAATTTCAGATTTCACATAAGACGTTGTTCACAGGCAGGCACTTTTAAAATCCTATTAATCAATATGACAGTGGAAAATTATCTACAGAATGTCACAAGATTGGTTACAGTTCACACAGTCGATTAACACACTAGATTTCCTGATGCCACACAAATCATCGTCCATTGTGTTGGCACAAAAATACAACCAGAATTAAGTTTATTCATTGATGACTCAAATAAATTAATAAAAGATAATATAAGCTGCTACATGTGTCATGGCGATTTGGCCGTATGTATGCTGGTAGCTAAGTATCATGGAGATATTAGTCAGCTATTAGCTCGCATGGGTTGGAAGTGGCATTCATAAAATGGCTTAATGACATTTTGTGAAACTCTAGAGTGAGAATTTAACAATGTAGATGGCCTATTGGTTGAAGTAATAATTTGGTTAAAAGACGGTTAGCTGGAAAATTATAAAAGTTCAGTGTTATTTGATTAACACACTGCACGCCTCCACTGTGGAATACTTATTTATGAGTACAGTTGTCATGTTATCAAAGTATGTTAATTTCGTCAGTTTTTTTAAAAATTAAGAGCTTAACTGAATAATGAAGAGTGATTCTGGTTCATAAAATTATAGAAACATCATTCTAAAGTCAAATCCCTGAACCTGACCTGCATATTAGCTCAAACTCCAAAAATAATTTTGGATGGGTGCTAACTTTAATTATAGATAACTTCTAAGTTAATTAGTTTTCGGAAAGCTGAAATAGATCACCGGGAAAGTGTAATACTAGCTTTATAATGTAATGAGAGCTGTAAATATCATAAAATCTGCTGCTTGGTTGATTCAAATATCTCCATTAATACTGTAGTATCAATTTCAATTATCATTTATTCTTCTTTAAAATGCGTCCTGGCAAATCTAAATATATTATTACTAGCGAGAATCGCATTGGTTCGAAATTGCTAATATGTATGGGAACTGGATGTACTGTACGTCCTAATCTCTGACTTCCCCCTTCTCTCTGTCCATCTCCTCCACCCCTTTCTTTCTCCATCTCCTGCTCCTTCCCTTTTCTCTGTCCATCGACTCCTCCTCACTCTCTCTGTCGTTCTCCTTCTCGCCCACTCTCAATCTATCTCCTCCTTCCTTCTCTCTATGTTCATTTCCTCCTCCTTTTCTGTCTACCTCCTCTTTCCCCCTCTTTTTGACTTTGAGCTTTGTTTATTAGTGTTGCAAAGGGAACCTTGATTGGAAACTGAAACCACTTAAAATGAATGGGTAAATCGATTGGGATCATTGTTTTACAGGATATGAGAGGGACCCCTCCAGCTGTTGAACCTGTGAGAATAGTAGCTTCGACGACAGTATATTGCATGGTTTTAATCTCCAAATGGGTGTAATTACATAGTTTTGGACGATTCATATTCCATAGTAGAATTCTAATCATAAGCTGACAAGCCACAAATAAAACTTCCCTATATTGTGTTAAAACCGACTGCGAGGAATAAAACGAAAGAGCGCAGTGTTGTGTATGCAAATTTTGTTTAAAATTATATATTAGAACAAAGAATGTAAATAGGAGAATCAATTCACCTAATGATTTAAATGCCCTAATTTAGTATTAAAAATTCACTGTGAGAGAGAAAATTAAACCACACCTTTTCGCAGCACAGCACATCATTTTTTTTCTCGCAATTTGTGTTAACAGAAAACTTGTGCTGTCGAAAGAAATTTGTAGCCTATGCCCGTCTGAATGTTTACAAAAGTATTGCCCAAAAATTTGACTAAATCGACCAAAAACTTTTCTGCAATTTTGTCAACAACGTTTGCCTACTGTGTCCTGTGTACATATTTAAATACTATATGTATTTAAAAAGATATAGTCTATCGCTATCCAAATTTGATTTGAGTGCAGTGTGAAAATTGTAAGTAAATAGATGAAAACTGATTCGAAATTTTTGCAAACAACATTTGCTTTTTATGTAATATGTGTATTTTATACACAATATTTATTTAAAAATGTGTAGTGTCTGATCATCTGAATGTTTACTAAAGTATAATGTAAGAATTTGAAATGAATCAATAAAGAACTTTTCAAGATTTTTCATAACAATGTTTCCCATTCATACAACATATAGATATTTATATACCACATACATAAAAATGTAGTTTATTTGTGTGTGAATTTTTATTAGAATATTTTTTATAAATCTTAAATAAATTGGTTATGAAGCTTTGATGATTTTTCTTACCAACGTTGAATAGGATGTAGCATATGCACATCCAAATGTATGTTATGGTATCGTGTAAAAATTTGAAGTAAATCGGTTTTGCTAGCGACGTTTCTGTTGCATACAGTATATATGTGCTTATACAGCATTTATTAAAAGAAAATGTACCACATAATCATCTGAACGTTTATTAGAGTAACAAGTAAAATTTTTTGAACTCAATCGATCAAGAATGTATAGATATTTTGGTAACAACGTTAAGCTAAGATTTGTCTTTACATAGTAGTATAGATAGAGATAATCAACATATGGAAAACTGTCATCTGAATAACAATTTATCGAGGAAGATCATTTTTATAGGAAACTTCCTGGCAGATTAAAACTGTGTGCCAGACCGATACTCGAACTCGGGATCTTTGCCTTTCACTGGCAAGTGCTCTACCAACTGAGCCACCGAAGCACGACTCATGCCCAGCCCTCACAGCTTTACTTCTGCCAGTATCTCGTCATGATAGAGCACTTGCCCGCGAAAGGCAAAGGTCCCGAGTTCGAGTCTCGGTCCGGCACACAGTTTTAATCTGCCAGGAAGTTTCATATCAGTGCACACACCGCTGCACAGTGAAAATCTCATTCCCATATTTATAGGAGTTTGGTAATAACTATAGTAGTTGACACATAAATAGAATGATTAAGTAGTGTACGGGAGTAGAATATTAGTAAGTGGCATAAGTTCCAGCTTGCTTAATTTCTAGTAGTGTCATATCTCAATATCGAACTCGAAATATTTAAATTTACAGTAAGTTCATGATAAGAGGGACACTCTATGATATACAATTGATCATGCATTTGATAGATATGTACCCAGTAGAAAAGTTCCTGAAGAGAGGGACCCTTTATGGTACGCAGTCGCTGTAAAGAAAGTTCTAAGGAAAACAAGTGTAAAATAAATCATAGAGCAAGAGATAGGGAGATGCTGAATAATACGCACTTGGCTGGTAAGGGGCAATGCGTGAAGCCTTCAACGACTGCCGTAGCAAAATGTCACTGGAACGGTTGGGAGAGTGATGTGCTGACCACATGTCACTCTATACCTGCATCCAGTGACGCCAATAGGCTGAGGAGTCATAGCAGTCGGTAAGTACCATTGGGACTTCCGAGACCTGTTCGGACGGAGTTTAATTTAGTTTTAGGATTTCTAAGAAAACTCAAAGAAATTCTGATGAAATGTGATGTCTGTTATTGATACTGGAGCTAGTGTCCTCATGTCTGAGACAAACATTGAAACTGAAGGAAGTAAAGCGAAAGCTGAGACACCAACTCAGTCTTTAAATATGAAAATCTTGCAACTTTGGAGCTCAGCAGCTTGTAAATATTTGTTAGGACATTTTGTTATCGCCATGAGGTGCATGTAAAATATTTAATTTCCAGACTGGTATTTGGGTGCAGAATCCATCGCCAGTGGCATCTGATGCAGAGGACAAACAACAGATAATATCTAGATAAGTCTGTGGCATGTACTCACATATGTATTAAATACTGTGCTTAGACAATTAGTACTTAATATTCTACCTTTTTCTTCCTTCTGAAGACTGCTCACTTTTCTGGTGATGTCATTAACAAAACACATGCATTGTCTCAAATGAGCACTAAATGGTAAGGATTGCATTCACTAACATTAATATGTTCTCTAAACCCTATTTTGAAGTTTCTTCCTGTTGGCCCAATATAAATTTATCATCTGATGCTCGAAACTGGTCATATTTGAATAAACATGCCTTGCGATCTAGATTGTCATAATTTTCAAAGATTATGATTGGATCGCTGATGCCGCGCGGGATTAGCCGAGCGGTTTGAGACGCTGCAGTCATGGACTGTGCGGCTGGTCCCAGTGGAGGTTCGAGTCCTCTCTCGGCATGGGTGTGTGTGTGTGTGTGTGTGTTTGTCCTTAGGATAATTTAGGTTAAGTAGGGTGTAAGCTTAGGGACTGATGACCTTAGCAGTTAAGTCCCATAAGATTTCACACACATTTGAACATTTTATCATTTTTTGGGGTCGCTGATACCTCCAATGATGTCAAAAACTGTCCCTACATGTGTGGAATATATAAAATAACATTTGGCTGCTACTTGAGTAAGATTTGTACAAACGTAGCTGATATGGCAATTTTCTGCAGAATATATTTATTTTACACACAAATGACTGAATAAGTGTTTAAAGGCTAGACTCAAATGATTTTTAATTAATGGACATCGTCACACATTTTGAGTAAAGTGGAACGCAAACAATAGCTAAAATTTGACAACATTCCTTTCTTCTTGACATACATTCAGGCAACTACTATCTCAACTTTGTACCACCAACGATACATCATCTTAATTAGTTATGTGTTAATGCCATCTGGAACAACTTAATCCAAAGCAGTATACACTGAAATGTCAAATGTTATGGGATAGCGATATGGACATTGAAAGGATCCTATAGTTCCCTTTCATTATCATTTTATTTGATTTCCAGTGCACTTTGCATCCTACAGAACACTTCGGGTGTTTTCGTTGCCAAACTTCGTACCAGAGAAGACTGAGCTATGATTCAGTCAAGCCATAGCCTATTCCTCTCTACGATTTGCAAGCTTCATATGGTTGCTATATTGGTTCTTTCCAGATTTGCAAATGCTTATATAACGCCATTACAAGTCTTTCGTGTTTTCATATGTATCCGAACTCACGGCTATGATTCCATTAAATGTTTATCCCTTGTTCCCCTATTCTAAAACTCTCTGGCATGCGTGAGTGAATGAATGTGGGTGTATTTCATTTTGCTGTACGGTGGTTTAGTCTGCTGCACAGCGGCAGTCTTACAGAACGGCCAACCCTTGTAGTTTTCAGGTAGGCAAAGAGGTTTGTTCCGCTTAAGTGGAAGTTACCGGTGTTAGGTTGGTGGCGGAAGCTTCATCTCTGGGCTCTCCTGGCCCCGAGGTCATATGGGAGAAGTTTTAGCACAGTCTAATATATACAGTCGCGACACTCTTGCTTTTTGTTATACGCCGCCCCAAGCGGTGGAGAAGCTACGCTGCTGAATACGGTATTCAGTAACATGGTTTTTACGATCGGCAGCGTATGTAGCGCAATCAGTTGCAGTAATAATAGAAGGACCCTGAGAGGTATGAAACATAACATTAGAGCGCTCTTCATTTGCGATTTTTTTCTATACTGTATTGAATTACTGAATTTGTTTTTCTTTTTTAGGAGCAATAAATGGTTAATAAATAGTAGAAGATAAGACCTGATGCAAAAACGTGTCCTTTATTTGCACAATAACGTGACGTTTTGTGCGTTACATTTCGAGTCAAACCAGTTCATGAGCACGGGAAAGAAGACAATGGTATGGAATGCAGTTCCTACGTTATTAGACGTGCCAAATAAGCCACAACTAGTGACGATCAAGAGAAAGTTGCCACACAAACGTGAAATTGTTACTGCAAAACCAATAAAACTGTCTCCTGACACAGAAGAAACAGCTACCACAAGTGTTCCTACACTAGAGACATATATAAAATCACTAACAACGGAATCTGCTACACAGACATCTTTTGAAGATGAAATGCTTAGATTACGTGAAATTATTCGCGTGTTGGCGTGTGAAATGTAAAAATTTGCAAATCATTAGACATCGTACAAAATTACTACGTTACAAGGAAAGTGCCCATCATAAGAATAAACTGCAACCACGTCTCAGGACACAAGTACAAAAGGACAAGCTCATTTTGAAAAGTGCTGTTCCCAAGTACTTGAAAAAAATGCTCTCGATTTATTGATAAGCCAAATCAGTATACCACTGAATGGAAAACGTGATGCGATATGGAAAGATGAAACTAAATTATTTGCACCTAATTTGTTGTATTATATTACTCAGGCATACAGTTTTTTATCACACTGTTTTAGGCTTCCATCAGTACCTACCTTACAAAGGTATGTGAAAGATATACAATTAAATTGTGGTATAAATAATAACATAGTTCATCTTTTAAAGCAGAAAGTGCAGCAGTTACCAGGAACTGATTTAATTGTTAATTTGTCTATGGATGAGATGTCACTAATGGAAAATTCGATATATGACAGCTCTAGGGATCGTGTTATTGGATTTGAAGACATGGGTTTCATACGTACATCTGTGGTTGCCAGTACTGCAATAGTTATAATGATTAACGGCATATTCTCAAATTTTAAACAGCCATTAGTATATTATTTCTCCAAAGGACCACTAGGAGCCACCCATCTGACGCGCATATTTTTTGAAGTTGTCAAAAAACTCACAGAGATTGGTTTGGTTGTAAAAACATGTGTGACTGTCCAAGGCTCGAATTTTGTGGAGTGGAGGCACAGACTGGGTATCACACCAGTTAATCCATGCTTAGTACACGAAGGGAATAAGATATACTTTTTTATGACACGCCACACTTGATAAAAAGCATACGTAATAATTTATTCAGGTATAACATTATCCACACAACAGATGAAGGATGGATTGGCACTGCTTCATGGAAGGACATTAGTCAGTTGTACTCAAGTGATTGTGGAAGGAAGTACAAGTTGGCCCCCAAGCTCACTAAAAGAGCTGTCCAACTGTCAGCATTTTCAAAAATGAAGGTAAGCACTGCAGTTCGTGTGTTGAGTCATACAGTAGCAACAGGCATTGAGAAACTTGTCACTTGCCGCACCGTATCATCATCTGCTACTGCTACAGCAAATTTTTGCCAAAAGATAAACCATATTTTTGACATATTTAATGCATATAGTGTTAAAGGGCCCGTATCCTTAAGGAACTGCATTACAGGAGCCTCAAGACATTTGGAAATATTAAAGACAATGAAGCCATGGATACAGTCATGGAAATTTGTAGATGTTGATGGGAAAGATTTTTCATCTACGATTAAATGTGTTAAAGGACTTCTGGGTAACATAAGCGTTTTGAACATGTTTGTTGATGATGTTTTGGACGGAACCAAGTTATATTTATTAACACGCAAAATTAATCAATAACCACTGGAAAACGTTGTATCAGTGATAATGCATAAAGCTGGTTTTTGTAGCAACCCATCATCACGACAGTTTTGTGCTGCATTCAATAATTGTGCTTTAAGAAAATTAATGAACACACACAGTGTAGCTACCTCTAATTGTGAGGGGATCAACTGGGTTCAGACAATAGTGGATATGAAAGCAGCGCCCAAATTACTTGTTTCACCGCTGTTGGACATCCGTGACACGAGTTCAGTGGTCAGACTACCAAATGTGGAAGTCCAAACCAACCTCGGAGAGGCAAACATCATGAAATACGTGTCTGGATATGTATTAAAGAAACTGCTTACAATTTATAACTTATAAATGTAGGACAGTACTTGTAGATGGTAGCCAAGACTTAGACGCAAATGACAAAGTTTATTGTCATTTTAAAAGTTATGAAGGCAACTTTGGAAGCCTATTTATTTGTACAGAAGATGTCAAAGAATTTTCAACTCATTGTGAGACTAAGATGACTTCTACTTTTGATGAATATGCTCACATAAGTAATTGTGGTTATTTCTTTGTGAACATGTTGATGGACATCCCCAATTTTCCACCTGGGAGTTGTGCTGAAACCAAGCTGCTGTTAATAAGACTGTTTGTGAAAGTGGGGCTCATTTACATAATTAAATTCAGGAATCAAGACTTACTCTGTAGGAGCAAGAGAAGAAATAAAAAAGTGATGAAGCTGGCTCATTTGGGTTGCTAAAGTGTTAGGACTGACTTATTCATTTAATTTTATTTTCGGTAAATGTATCAATGGGATATAATAATGTTTTAAACAGTCATGCTTTTTATTGAGAAAACCTGAAACCACAAAGAATAAGATGGAAGTTGTATTTTTGGAAACAGGCTTCCTGCAAAACAAAACGTAATGAAAAGTGATATGTCGCTTCATTTTTACACAAGGAAGAGCATCTATATACTTCATATGTGGGATATACAGTGCGTTTTCTCTTACTTTTAGTGCAATACGTGCGACTGTATGCTACTTCTTAATTATTTCTTCAAGAATATCTTGCAGCTTATGTCACTTCATTCAATAGTTTGTGCTTATTTATATTTCACGATCATTTTTGTCTCTCGCTGTTCTCCTAACACTTGTGACACAAAAATATACTAACTATTTTGTAAATTGCGTTGTTGTTGTTGTTGTTGTGGTCTTCAGTCCTGAGACTGGTTTGATGCAACTCTCCATGATAATCTATCCTGTTCAACCTCCTTCATCTCCCAGTACCTACTGCAACCTACATCCTTCTGAATCTGCTTAGTGTAGTCATCTCTTGGTCTCCCTCCACGATTTTTACCCTCCACACTGCTCTCCAATGCTAAATTTTCGATCCCTTGATGCTTCGGGACATGTCCTACCAACCGATCCCTTCTTCTAGTCAAGTTGTGCCACAAACTTCTCTTCTCCCCAATCCTATTCAATACCTCCTCATTAGTTACGTGATCTAGCCACATTCTTCAGGGGCACCACATTTCAAAAGCTTATATTCTCTTCTTGTCCAAACTATTTATTGTCCATGTTTCACTTCCATACATGTCTACACTCCATACAAATACTTTCAGAAACGACTTCCTCACACTTAAATCTATACTCGATGTTAACAAATTTCTCTAATTCAGAAACGCTTTTCCTACCATTGCCAGTCTACATTTTATATCCTCTCTACTTCGACCATCATCAGTTATTTTGCTCCCCAAATAGCAAAACTCCTTTACTACTTTAAGTGTCTCATTTCCTATTCTAATTCCCTCAGCATCACCAAACTTAATTCGACTACATTCCATTTTCCTTGTTTTGATTTTGTTGATTTTCATCTTATATCCTCCTTTCAAGACACTGTCCATTCTGTTCAACTGCTCTTCCAAGTCCTTTGCTGTCTCTGACAGAATTACAATGTCATCAGCGAACCTCAACGTTTTTATTTCTTCTCCATGGACTTTAATACCTACTCTGAATTTTTATTTTGTTTCCTTTACTGGTTGCCCAATATACAGATTGAATAACATCGGGGAGAGGCTAAAACCCTATCTCACTCCTTTCCCAACCACTGCTTCCCTTTCATGTCCCTCGACTGTTATAACTGCCATCTGGTTTCTGTACAAATTGTAAATAGCCTTTCGCTCCCTGTATTTTACCCCTGCCACCTTTAGAATTTAAAAGAGAGTATTCCAGTCAACATTGTCAAAAGCTTTCTCTAAGTCCACAAATGCTAGAAACGGAGGTTTGCCTTTCCTTAATCTTCCTTCTAAGATAAGTCGTTAAGGTCAGTATTGCCTCACGTGTTCTAACATTTCTAAGAAATCCAAACTGATCTTCCCCGAGGTCGTCTTCTACCAGTTTTTCCATTTGTCTGTAAATAATCTGCGTTAGTATTTTGCAGCTGTGACTCATTAAACTGATAGTTCGGTTATTTTCACTTCCGTCAACACCTGCTTTCTTTGGGATTGTAATTATTATATTCTTCTTGAAGTCTGAGGGTATTTCTCCTGTCTCGTACATCTTGCTCACCAGGTGGTAGAGTTTTGTCAGGACTGGCTCTCGCCAGGCCGTCAGTAGTTCTAATGGAATGTTGTCTACTTCTGGGGCCTTGTTTCGACTTTGGTCTTTCAGTGCTCTGTCAAACTCTTCACGCAGTATCGTATCTCTCGTTTCATCACCATCTACATCCTCTTCCATTTCCATAACATTGTCCTCAAGAACATCGCCCTTTTATAGACCCTCTATATACGCCTTCCACCAATGCTTTCCCCTCTTTGCTTAGAACTGGGTTTCCATCTGAGTTCTTGATATTCATACAAGTGGCTCTCTTTTCTCCAAAGGTCTCTTTAATTTTCCTGTAGGCTTTATCTATCTTACCCTTAGTGAGATAAGCCTCTACATCCTTATTTGTTCTCTAGCCATCCCTGCTTAGCCATTTTGCACTTCCTGTTGATCTCATTTTTGAGACGTTTGTATTCCTTTTTGCCTGCTTCATGTACTGCATTTTTGTATTTTCTCCTTTCATTAATTAAATTCAATATTTCTTCTGTTACCCACGGATTTCTACTAGCCCTCGTCGTTTTACCTACTTGATCCTCTGCTGCCTTCACTACTTCATCCCTCAGAGCTTCCCATTCATCTTCTACTGTATTTCTTTCCCCCATTCCTGTCACTTGTTCCCTTACGCTCTCCTTGAAACTCTGTACAACCTCTGGTTTAGTCAGTTTATACAGGTCCCATCTCCTTAAATTCCCACCTTTTTGCATTTTCTTCAGTTTTAACCTACAGTTCATAACCAATAGATTGTGGTCAGAGTCCACATCTGCCCCTGGAAACGTCCTACAATTTAAAACCTGGTTCCTAAATCTCTGTCTTAGCAGTATATAATCTATCTGATACCTTTTAGTATCTCCAGGATTCTTCCATGTATGCAACCTTCTTTTTGCGTACAAAACGAATTAAAAACAAACTTTGTTTTTACGTCGCATCTGCCATCAGAGGAAGGAGAGCTTTCTGGCCGCTAGGGGCGCTAGTTTCACTTGAACTGTCAAATGGTAACAACTTTCACAGCAGTGAGTGTCGCGACTGTATATATTAGACTGTGGTTTTAGTGTGAGTTGGGCAGTCTGCTTCCAGCTCTCAAAGTGTCTGCAGCTGAGGTCTCTTGGAAGAAGGGTGAGTTGATTTAACCGCGTGGCGCTTTGTCTCATAGCGAGAGGGGTGCATTTTGCAATTCACTCTCACTGAAAGGAATGCAAGGCTTTTGCAGACATTCAGTTTGATTCCTAATGCAGACTTTGGTCCGTAAGAAAAACGTAGCACAAAGGTGTTGCATATGTTGAAGCGATCTCACGTAGGAAATGCGCCCGAGGTTCAGTGTGAATGTTTGTGTATCTGCGACTGCATGTGTATACATGCAAATCTTTTCCGAATCTTGATAATTTTTGCCTCTTTGTGAATTTCCTTTGTTTCATTGCTATATGTCCGTTGGAAACAATCCACGTGGGTTAATATTATAGTTTGTTGGTCCTCTGCCATTACGCCTTGTCTATTCAAATGTGTCCTCTGTAAAATGTTAATTGTTCGTGGCTGCGTCGTTTATTGTTGCTAAAATTTGGCCACGGTAGGCAGAAATTGTGTCTCCGCGAACCACGTGGCCACACGAGTTAACTGTGAGCCTAACTTCATGGTGGCCCGCTGCCTCTGTCCTAGAGTTTACTTATTGATCTGATTTTGGAATATTAAATATGTCGTGTCCGGATTATTCAATTGAATTTGTATTTTGTGATTTCATGTTAAGCACGTAAGCGTGTATGTGTGGCTCTAGTTGAGGCGGTTTTTCCAATCCGAGGTTCAAATTTAAATGCAACCGTGATATTCAAATTTACCCTCTTATTTAATAATTTCTCAACACAGCGGAACAAACCTCCTGGCTTCGTTGGATGTTGGTGTTGGGGCCCCCCTTGCTATTCTTTGACTGATTGCGAATATTAAACCTTTCTCGTCCCCCTCTAATTACGACAGCGATTCTAAATTAAGAGACTATGTTGTGAATCGTGTAGCGTTTCACAAGCAATCGTACGTAGTTACCAGGCAACAGCAGTTGTAAGATGTCTTATATCAATGTGTTAAGAAATAAATAATTTTGTTTCAAGTTTTATCCAGTGTACCGGTGTTACGTCTCCTTTACCTACACAATTCACCTTGTAGTTTCTGTGTTAGACCATCCATAGCGTTTCCATGCGCTCAGGTCCAATAATTAGTTTCCCTTTTTATTTAAATCAAATTCTTTAGAATAGATCTTGTTTTCAGGAATGTTGCTGGAAGCTACTCTTATACAGTGTTCACACACTTTTCACTTTATTATTATATATGAGTCATGAACAATCCATGGATCATATTGATAATTGCATCCTATTTTCAATGAGTAACATTACAATGAACGTTCCTTTAGGAGTTTTTTTCTTATGACTAAATTAATTAATTTTCCAGCTCAGTCGAAACTCTTGTTTGTCGTGTGGCTAGAGTTGGTGGCGACCCAATCTATTACTTTGATTTTAATGTCAGGTAGCATTTCCATTTGCGTCTGGCTCTTTTAACCATCAGGAAATAGCTCAAGGCTCCACTCATTTCATAAACACCACTTAAATACACGTTATTTACAACATATACAGATGGCGGTACTATTGTGTACACAAGGTATAAAATGGCAGTGCACTGGCAGAGCAGATGATTCGTGTGAATATGTTTCCGACTTGGTTATGGCTACACGACGAGAAATAACAGTCACTGAAAGCAGAGCTAGTCACATGGGACGTTCCATTTCGTATGTCGTTAGGGAATTCAATATTCCGAGATCCACAGTGTCAAAAGTGTGCCGAGAATATTAGATTTCAGGCATTACTTCTCACCACAGACAAAGCAGTGGCAGACGGTCTTCACTTAGCCACAGAGAGCAGGGGCGTTTGTGTAGAGTTTTCAGTACTAACAGACAAGCAATGCTGTGTGAAATAGCCACAGAAAACAACCAACCTCCCAACCAGAGACAACTACCTCACAAATTTTAACAATAGTAACAAGAACGGAATAAATGGGGCTTTCTCGATAATTCTGATGTTATATCGGGGAGGGAACGGTATTCTACACAGAATTAACAATAAACCATTCCTTTTTTAAAATAAGGATGCGCGGCAGTTTAATCTCCCTTTGAGTAGTACCTCTGCCCAAGAGTTACTAGAGCGGTCAGCCTTGCGTTCTCTTAGGGAAGAGATATATGCAGTCGTGTAACCTGCAGTGGCGCATTGCCACTGTTCTGCACTGACAGGACTCTATTCTGCAGATGAAATGACTATTATATTAGCTAGATCACCATAGGCTGAGATCTGGTCCCAATAAAAAGTTTGTAAGCTAAACAAACACCATTCTCAAGAAAGGTTCATTGTGAACATCTTATGAAGAATTAGATGTTTAAGATATTTTGATTCACAAAAAATTAGACAGTCATGAAAATGATTGTAAAGAACATAAAGAAGTTAAAATAGATATGCCTTTCGAAAAATCAAAAAATTGAATTTAAAAATTACAATCATTCAATAAGGTTTCCTTTTGAAATTTATCCAGATTTCGAATGTTTATTAAAGGATATTCAAATCAGTCAACCAAATCCTGAAAAATCTTATATTAACAAATAACAAAAACATTTACCAATTTCATTTTGTTGTTACATTAAATATTCTAATGCTGATTATAAAAATCCTGTTACTTATACTGGCAAAAATGCAGCACAAAAATTCATTGAAATGTTAAAAGAAGATTCAAGAGAAATTGCTAGAATATATAAACGAAATGTTCCAATAAATTGGCTAAAGATGTAATTAATTGAAAAATTCTGAAACTTGTCATTTTTGTGAAAAAGAATTTGAAATTGGAGAAAAGAAAGTAAGAGATCATTGTCATTTAATAGGAAAATATCAAGGAGTTGCACATAAAAATTGGGATCTTAATTACCAAAATCTTAAATTTATTGCAGTTTATATTCATAATTTAACAAATAACGATGTTCATTTGTTTATTAAAGAATTAGCAATTGATAATAAAGATATTGATTAAGTTCCAAATAATGAACAAAAATATGTTTCTGTTAGTTAACATGTTGAATACAGATTAACTTCAAGATTTTTAGATACATTTAAATTTATGACTTCAAGTAATGATAAATCATCTTTTAATCTAACAAAAGAAAAATTTAGAGAAACAGCAAAAGATTTTGAAGGTTAAAAATGAGATTTAATAATTATAAAAGGAATTTATCCGTAGAAAATATATGGATTCTACAGAAAAATTTCAAGAAACTAAATTACCGAAAAAGAATATTTTTATTCAAGACTTAATAAAGATAATATTTCTGATGATGATTATGAAAGAGCAAAAAGTGATTAGAAAAAAAATCAGTTTTAAAAATTTAGATGAAGATACAAAATAGTAAATGTTTTCGAAAATTTTAGAGATACATGGACTAAATCTTATAAAGTTGATCTATCTTGTTATGTTAAAGTTCCTGGATTTCCTTGGGATCCTATGGTAAAAATGACAAAAATTTGATTATATTGATTACGTGATTATGATATGGTTTTATTTCTTGAGAAAGAAATTTGAGATGGAATCCTCAAAGTATTAAAAGATAGGCTGAATCAAATAAGAAAATATGAAAAATTTTAAGCCTACAAAACAATCAAATTTTATTGCATATTTAGATGCAAATAATTTTACCTTCAGTACCTGCAGGATGAAATAAATTATTAACAATTTTAAAAAGCAAAGAAAAATATGTTTTATATATAGAAGTCTTAAACAATATTTAAATCTTGAATTAAAATGAAAGAAAACTCGTACAATCTTATCATTTGAACAATCAGATTGGTTGAAAAGACATGTCGATTTTAATACAGAAATGAGAAATTTTGAAAAAGATTTCTACAAGTTAATGAGTAAATCAGTGTTTGCAAAAACAATGGAAAATATTAGAAATTGACATAATATTAAAACAATAACAGATCCAGGAAAAATATGCATTATATTTCAGAACCAAATTATGAACATATTACACTATTTTCAGAAAATTTAGTAGCAGTTCAGATGAAGTTCGTATGATTAATTGCTTCTGTAAACAAACACTGGGACGAAATTTTTATGGAGTAAGGAACTCTGTCAATTATTATCAAAACATATCGATACTGAGAGCGATAAGAAATTCTAACAGATTCACACAGAATGTGTCTGTTAACAGACTCCCACAAAATTCACACTCTAGGAATAAATATGCAGTCCTAGTTATCATAGAAACTATGTGACTGGACTCGCATTCTGGAGGACGACAGTTAAAACCTGCGACCAGTCATCCTGATTTAGGTTTTCCGTAATTTCCTTAAATCGCTTCAGGCAGATGTCGGTATGGTTTCTTTGAAAGAGCACGGCCGACTTCCTTCCCTAATCTCGGTGACCTCACTATGTGGTCCCCTCCCCCAAATGAAACAACCAGCCAACCAAACTATGTCACTCACCACCAAAAGTAGCAAGAAGACCTATAACAAACTTTAAATGAGGTGCAAACGAAACTCTAGACTTAAAACGGCCGGTTGCTATGATAATGGTACCAACTGATAGATTGAAGTTTCTACAACATAAGAGTGAAATCCACAGCCTTCTCTATCTAATGTTTTCGGAACTGGGAAGGTCTTAATAAGAATACATCACTGATCAGGTAACTTTCCTGACTACAGATTCAATTTTGAAAACTGAAATCAAAGTTCTTTACTTCCAACATTTCGCTGACACGGAACAGCAACTTTGAAACTTTCCCGGCAGATTAAAACTGTGTGCCGGACCGAGACTAGAACTCAGGACCTTTGCCTTTCACGGGCAAGTGCTCTACCAACTGAGCTACCCAAGCACGACTCACGCCCCGTCCACACAGCTTTACTTCCGCCACTACCTGGTCTCCTACTTTCCAAACTTTACAGAAGCTCTCCTGCGAATCTTGCAGGACTAGCACTCTTGAAAGAAAGGAGTCTCAGTCCGGCACACAGTTTTAATCTCCCAGGAAAGTTTCATATCAGCGTACACTCCGCTGCAGAGTGAAAATCTCATTCTGGAAACAGTAACTTTATTTAAATATTCCTTAAAGAGTTTATTAGTGGTTCTGTCAGTAGTTGCAGTATTTATTACTGCAACTGTCGACAGGACCATTAATAAACGCTTTAAGGAATGAAATAATACTGTTTCTAATTAGAATTTCTACACAAATTCTGCAACTTTTAAGCAGAAAATTATAATTTTTTTATAGACTTAGAACTCAAACTGTGATTTTTTAACATTTTGCGGCATTCCAACGCCTCTTTAATTGCAGAGCGCAAGCAACCTAGTTAGCTACGCTACGTACAGTGTCTTGAGAATAGTGGGGAAATTAACAGTCTAAATGTCGGCAGATTTTTGCTATTACCTCGCCGCATTCCCCTATATCACTCGCAATACAACTTGACATCATCATCAACGAAAAAAGGCTGTGAAACTTATGCTGCTTTTGAGGATGGTGTGATAGACTAACGAAAAATGAGTGCTTGGATAATTTTTTTTAAATATAGCACATATAATTTTCAACCTTAGGTCAATAACACAACGTTTTTCCACTAAGTAGATTTCATCCATAAGGCGAGAAAAGGCCTCTAAAATACCAATCTATGGCTGCCACAACTTCTTCAGTGGACGCGAGCCATTAATTTAAATTTTTGTGTGACTATATATAAGTCATGGAGTACCAAGTTTGGTGACAAGGAATGATAATTTAACAGTTCAGAAGTCAAAATAAATAGTTCTGACATTTTCAAAGCACCTTTGTAGGAAAGCGCTTTTTGATGAGGTAAGATGATGTATTCTTCTGCAATATGAGTCTGTTTTCACATTTTTTCGTAGAATTGGTTCAGACAAATTCTGTAGTATTCGTTTGTTATTTTTAACCTTTGCAAGCAAACAAATAAGAGGAATCAGTATTGTATGCCATAAGACCGCGATCTTAAACGATATAGATTTCGCCATCTGTAATACTGAGCCAACGGTCTATGCTCCTTCTTTGAAAAGTGTCACGCAATTAATTTAAGCACTTTAATAGCAACAAGCTTTCTTAACTTCGAGAATGTTATAATTTAAACAATATAAAATAGAAGTCTGCACTTACAATTATGCCGCTCAGGATTAGCCGAGCGGTCTTGGGCGCTGCAGTCACGGACTACGCGGGTGGTCCCGGCGGAGGTTCGAGTCCTCCCTCGGGCAGGGGTGTGTGTGGTTGTCTTTAGGATAATTTAGGTTAAGTAAAGTGTAAGCCTAGGGACTGATGACCTTGGCAGTTAAGCCCCATAAGATTTCACACACATTTGAACTTACAATTATTAGTATTTCACTTGGCACTTGGCACTACGAAATCAGTGCAAACTGTAACTGAAGGAGCGTCTAAATGAGGGAACTGCTGCTTCTTTCACTCGATTCCGTCTGCGTTCGGGAAGTCTTTCTATTATTTGTTTTCTTAGCAGGGAGGGGGGGGGGGGTACCTTCCCCGTTCTGTCTTTCCTTACTCAGCTTCGTGTGGTTTGCTGGTTCTAGATGTGAATTCACCAGGTTTGTCTCATTTTTTTGTTGACAGCTGGTAAATCTGCCCGAGCATATGCTCCTTTACATGGTCCGCATATTACCGTTCATGCCGGAAGTCCATCCACTTGAGGACACCTCCCGCAAGCATTTGATCCACTCTTCAGTATGCTTCTGCAACTCCACATTCCAAGGTGTGTGTTCTCTTCTTATCTAAATTGGTTAATCGTTCAAGTTCACTTCCGTACGAGGCTACATTTCATGAAAGTACCTTCAGAGAAGATGGTTCAAATGGCTCTGAGCACTATGGGACTTAACTACTGTGCTCATCAGTCCCCTAGAACCTAGAACTACTTAAACCTAACTAACCTAAGGACATCACACACATCCATGCCCGAGGCAGGATTCGAACCTGCGACCGCAGCAGTCGCGCGGTTCCGGACTGCGCGCCTAGAACCGCTAGACCACGGCGGCCGGCTTCAGAGAAAACGTCCTAATATTTAATTCATATTCGATGTTAAACAAATACTCTTTTAACCCATTTTATATTCTTCAAACTTTGTATTTGTGGGGATCCACGTTCTCCATATGTATAATAAAGATAAACACGGTCCGTAGTAGGCTGCAATGCCATTTTTATTTAATCGTTCGATTAGCTAATTTCGACTACGTGTCATTGTGAAGCCACTGCAAAACCAACATGGAGAAGCACTACATTGTTTGCATTCATCGCCATGTATCAATAACACTTTACGTACCTCACATTAAGGTTTTATATTCTGTCTACTTCGCCAATCATCAGTTGTTTTGCTACTCAAATAGTTAACTTCATCGACTACCTTTACGTTCCTTTTACTAATCAAATTATGTCAGCATCACCTGATTTGATTTGACTACGTTTCATTATCCATTTTCTTACTTTTGTTTACATTCATCTTGTAATTTGTTTTCAAGACAGCATCTTTTCCGTTCGGCTGCTCTTCTAAGTCCTTTGTCGTCTCTGAGAGATATGCAATGTCACTGGCACGCTTCAGAATCTTATTTCTTGCCCTCGAACTTTGTTCTCTTTATAAATCTCTCCTTATTTTCTTTAGCGCTTGGTTACTGTAAAGGTTGAATAACATCGGGGATAGGATGCAATCCTGTCTCACACCCTTGTCAACCGCTTCATCCCTTACATGTCGACGCTTATAACTACAGTCTCGTTTCTCTACAAGCTGTAAATAACGTTTTCTTCCTATATTTTTACCCTCGTACCTTCAGGACTTCACAAAGTGTATTCCAGTGAACACTGTCAGAATTTGTTTCTAAGCCTACAAATACTACAAACGTAGGTTTACCTTTCTTTAACCTATCTTCTATAGTAAGTTGTAGGTTCAGTACTGCCTGGCATGTTCCTACATTTCTCATGAATCCAAACTGATCTTCCCCGAAGTCAGCATCTCTCACTTTTCCAATTTTCTGTAAACAATTTGTTATATGTAAACTGAAGGTGGAGGGAGAGAAAGGAAAGGAGAGTGATTACTGATGTCAGCTGCACCGAGACATTACGCGGAATCAGCGGCGACGAGTGGAAATGTGTACCACACGGGGATTCGAACACGGGATCTCCTGCCTACTAGGTAGGTGAGTTAACCACTGCGCCATCCGTGACAGAGAGTTATCGCAACTGCGAGGACAATCTCGGCACGCGTCACGGCCCACCCACACACCCACCGAGAGCAACCTATCCGCAGTCGTTGTCCATTTCCTCCACGCTCGCTACTCTGAGATTCCCGCTGGAAGTCGTACGTACTTGTACATCCGCACTGAAGAAGGCCGATCCATTTTTCTTCTAGGCGAACCAGTTATATGTCCGAAAGAACAGTCACCACGCATTCATATAAACAATTTGTTTCAGTAACTTACAACCATGATACATTAAATGGATGGATCGCGATTATTCCTACCTCTAAGCACCTGCCTTATTTGGAATTAAAATTATTAATTTTTCTTGAAATTTGAGGCTAACTCGTAGTGGAACAGCTTTGGTTCTCCCAAGGCGCTCAGTAATCCTGAGGAAACATCAACTGATCAGTCAGAGCATTATGCCGTCTGACCCACTATCGATATAAACCCGCCCAGACGATAGCAGCCTTGCCTGGCGAGGAATAACTGCTAGACAGACACATGCACGGAGCATGTAGTAGCAGTGAGTGTGCTGTCCGTGTGCAGAGTGGGAAAAGCTTGCGATTTATCTGCGTTTGACCGGCGGCAGTTTGTGATGGCCCGGAGGCTGGGCAAGATAATTTCGGAAACTACACGACTTTTCGGGTGTTCGAGGAGTGCTGTGGTGAGTGTCTTCAACACGTGGCGAAATCAAGCTGAAACCACGTCCAGACGTCGTGGGGTTGTGCGGCCGCCCCTCATTACATATGTCGGACGTCATAGGCTGGGCAGACTGGTAAAACAGGACAGGTGGCGAATAGTGGCGGAACTAACATCAGACTTTAATGCCAGGCAGAGTACTAGAGTGTCTAAACATGCAGCGCACCGAATACTCCTCACGATGGGCCTCCACAGCCGACGACCCATACGTGTGCCAATGTTAACACCACGCCATCGGCAACTACGGCTGGAATATTGCTGTGCGGTGTGGGATCCGCATCAGGTGGGACTGCGGATGACATCGAGAAAGTTCAAAGAAGGGCAGCTCGTTTTGTATTATAGCCAAATAGGGGACATAGTGTCACAGACATGACACGTGAATTGGAGTGGCAATCAAAGGCGTCTTTCGTTGCGACGTGATCTTCTTATGAAATTTCAATCACCAGTTTTCCCCTCCGATTGCGGAAGCATTCTGTTGGCACCCCCCTCCCCCCCCCTCCCCCCCCCCCCACACACATAGGGAGAAATGATCATCATGATAAAGTAAGAGAAATCAGGGCTCGTACAGAAAAATTTAAGTGCTCGTTTTTCTCGCGAGCCGTTCGAGGGTGGAACGGTAGAGAGACAGCTTGAAGGTGGTTCATTGAACCCTCTGCCAGGCACTTTATTGTGGATAGCAGAGTAATCACGTAGATGTAGACATGTGTGTTCAGACGTGGTGCCAGCTCCCTCTAACGACCTACCAAGGCCTCATTGCTTCCATGCCACGTCGCCGCTGTTAACCGTGCCAAAGGTGGGCGTACGGCTATTAGTTAAGTGTTCATAAAGTTCTTGCTGATTAGTGTGTTTCGACTTATGTCTTTTAGAACTATGTCCAATTTTCTCGTAGCATCATAACACCCATCTCATCTTCATCTACTTTCTCTTCTCCTTCTATAACACTGTCTTGAAGTTTGTTTCCGTTATAAAGACCCTGTATGCATTCTTTCAGTTTGTCTGCCTTCCCTTCGATGTTTAGTACGGGCTTGGCATCTAAACCCTTCACAGGCTTGCAGGTGATTCTCTTTTATGCAAAGGTCTCCTTAATTTTGCTATACTCTGCATCTATTTTTCGCTTAGCCATGTATGCTTCTACAACCTCGCATTCCTAGTCTAGCCATTCCTGATTTACTTGTTTGCACGTTCTTTCATTCTCATTTTTGGACGCCTGTATTCTCTTCTGTCTGCTTTATTTGGTGCACTTTTATATTTACTCCTTTCGCCAATTAAATTCAATATCCAATTCGTTATTAAAGGCTTTCTATAGATGCCTGACGTTTTGCCTATTTGATCTTCTGCAGCATTCATTATTTCAGCTTTCAAGGATACTCATTCGTCTTCGTTGTATTCCCTGCCCATGTTTGTCAATCATTGCTCAGCACTCGCTGCGAAACTCACAGAAACCTCATGTTTCAACTCACCCAATTCGTTCAATATCCTGTTCATAGTAGCTTACCCACATTCCAATTTTCTTATTCATTATTAGGCCTGTTTTAATATTATCCCTACCTGATTTTGTGTTGATAACCGTGTACAGAGCTGTCAAAATGGCTTGTTCTTCCCACAACCACACTAGACTAATTCCCGTTACATCTGTCTTCAATCTATCCATTTTACTTTCTAAATGCTTTGACTTACCTACCTGATTAAGGGATTTAACATTGCACTCTCCAACCTGCAGAACCCTAGTTTTGTTTCGCCTTATGATAACATGCTCCTGAGTAGTGCCCTCCCAGAGATCCGAATTCGGTACTATTTTATCTCATAATTTTTTCCTCAGGACGATGCCATCATCATTAAGTCAAACAGTAGAGCAGCATATCCTCGGAAAATATATCGGCTGAGTTTCCCCTTGCTTTGAAGAATTTGCAGTACTATATTAGCATAGCATGCCCGTGTTCGCTAATGTTAGAAGGCCAAATCAGTCAATCATCCAGGCTATTGCCCTTACAACTATTGAAAAGGTTGCTGCCCCTCTTCAGGAATCACATACAGTATTTGTCTGACCTCTGCACAGATATCATTCCAATGACGTTGAACCTATGGTAAGGTCATTTATATCGTTGATGCATGAAAGCCATACCACGTCGGCTAGATCCATGGTTCATGGGAAGCGATGGAAATTGATATATGTAAAAATATAAATGCATCTACAACTTTTGTTGGCGGGAGTGGGGGAACCTGATCAGAGATGGAAACAACCTAGATATCCCTTCAGCAACTTCGTCACGTGACCTATGATAAGGCCAGTGTCGACCACAACATACACTGCAAATTCTGAATTTACTTCCTCAGAAATTTTTGCTGTGATTAAAAATACCAAAGTCAGGATGTCATGTTCGGTAGGAGCCGTTGCGAGAGAAATATTAAATGTTCGTAACTTACCGTGTAACTGTCGATAGCAGTAATTTTGTATATTTTCGTAATCTACACCTCAGATATGTTCCTACAAATCCGAAATCAAACGCATTCGCGCTCGCAACTTGCGTCCGTTCCCTCGTGAGAGCAGCCGCAAGCTGTCCCTTCTTGCTGCTTCCACTTTCAAACGTTTTCCTAAGATTCAGCTTCAAAACTTAGAAATGAAGGCCTGCCTAGGCAGTAATCTGGCTCTGAGCGTGCATTCCACTTCAGCTTTAAGTATTTTAACTCTTGTGAGGGTTTCCCTACCCTTGCAGAGTTCCTCTCTGTTCATGGCGCTGCATGACATAAGAATAAATGCTGAAAAAGTCGAATGGTTAGTTCGTGATCGATAGCGATCGTCGGAATAGGTTTCTGGTCTGTCAAACCATTCAGCTTGCATGTGATTTTGAATCCGTTTTCTACATACACTGACGGAAAAAAAACACAAAGGAGGAGTAGTGCAAGATAAACGAAAGTTGGAAGGCGTGTATCTACTCGTACATCTAAAAGAGGACGTCTATTTTATTCAGACGCGCCAGTTGCGGAAGAGTGATGATACTTGTAGCACCAGTATGAGGATAACAAGCAGCTTTGAATTAAATACGTGCTGTAACGGTCGTGAGCGCTAGTTACTGTAGAGATTGGACGTAGTGAGTTGATGTTATACAAGCATGCCGTTACGATGACGAAGACGCCATTACCAACAGCTCACTGTGTTTGAACGCAGTCGTGAGATAGGACAATGTGAAGTTGGGATTTTCCTTTAACGGTATTGCAGAACGACTTGACAGGAATGTAGCCACTGTACAATACTGCTGACAACGGTGGTCACTGGAAGATATTGTCACCAGATCATGTTTAGGACAGCCACGTGGCACTAACTACTGAGAGAGATGACCATCGTGATCGGTGCACGGCTGTGGCGCATAGTACTGCGTCTGCAGCAGCAATCTGAGCAGCACGTATCTCGTCTCCAACCTTCCAAACTTTACAGAAACTCTCCTGCTTTCGCAGGAGAGCTTCTGTAAAGTTTGGAAGGTAGGAGACGAGATACTGGCAGAAGTAAAGCTGTGAGGACCGGGCGTGAGCCGTGCTTCGGTGGCTCAGATGGTAGAGCACTTGCCCGCGAAAGGCAAAGGTCCCGAGTTCGAGTCTCGGTCGGGCACACAGTTTTAATATGCCATGAAGTTTCACACCAGCGCACACTCCGCTGCAGTGAATTTGAGCAGAAGTTCGCACCACAGTGACACTTCGAACTACTACAAATCAGTTACTTCAAGGACAGCTCAGAGACAGATTCCCTATAGCGCGTATTCCACTGACCTCAAACCACCGGCAATTGCGGCTTCATTGGTGTCAACTGAGAACTCTTTGGAGAGTGGAGTGGAGGCCTATTGTGTCTTCTGATGAAAACTAGTTCTGCCTCGGTGCCAGTGGTGGCTGTATGTTGGTTAGGAGGCCAGTTGAGAGCCTGCAGCTAACCTTTCTGTGTGCTAGACACAAGTTACAGTCTCGGGTGCGATTTCGTATAACAGCAGGAGCACTCTCGTGGTTGTCCCATACACCCTGAGTGCAAATTTGTTCGTGAGTCTGGTGATTCGACTTGTGCTGCCATTCATGAACGGCATTCCAGGTGGTGCTTTCCAACAGGATAACGCTTGTTCACACACAGATGTTGTAACCCAACATGCCCTACAGAATGTCGACAGGTTACGTTGGCCTGCTCGATTACCAAAACTGTCTCCAATGGAACACACATCATACATCGTAGGACGACCACTCCAGCATCATCCACAAAAATGGTTCAAATGGCTCTGAGCACTATGGGGCGTAACATCTTAAGTCATCAGTCCCCTAAAACTTAGAACTGCGTAAACCGAACTAACCTAATGACATCACACACATCCATGCCCGAGGCAGGATTCGAACCTGCGACCGTAGCAGTACCGCGGTTCCGGACTGCAGCGCCTAGAACCGCACGGCCACAGCGGCCGGCTTTTGTGTGTTTCACTTGAGCTTTTACGAGTGGGTTTTTCAAGTAATTGCACAGAAGCAGCTTCGTCAGGCATATCCTCTTGAACAAATGTGTCGCTTTCATCGCTTTGGGTAATATTGGACTCCTCTACTGCTGTATCTTCAACGCGAAGATTGCTGGACGTATTTCCTCCTTTTAAATGCGGTTGCAGAAAAGCTAAATGCTTAGTCAAATAATACGTTTTCTTGGACTTTAGTACAACAAATTCTTAATACACCTGTAAACGGTTCAAATTAAAATAAAAAATACAAAAATTTATAGATATGAAAACACAGTGGGACCTATGCAACGATTTACGGTTTAAAACCTTAAATTTAGTTATATAGTATAGTTATAATTTAGTACAACAAATTCTTTATACACCTGTCAACGGTTCAAATTAAAATTTAAAAAGATACGAAAATTGAAAATAAAGCAGTTGGATATACTTCATTATAGAGCAACATTTGTTAATTTAAAGTAATTTTAACTTCTTAAATTTTAACTTCTTTTCACGTCAATGAAAATTTAATATGAAGCAACATTTTTGTAAATGACAATTCTGTCAAACTGAATTATAATTAAACTTTGAAATATAATTGAATTACTTATTTCGCGTGAGGGTTTCAAAATATTTACAGTATTAGTTAATAATATTAAAATTTAGTTACATATCTTTTATGTAATAAATGAATAAATAATGCACTTACCTGTGTCTTTTACTTATGATGAAATTTCCCTCCACTCGTCACATCTGTCTTACTGTATGCGGCAATGGAATAATTCCAGATGCACTGATGAGCTTTCACTAAATTAATGATATGTAGTACAGAATAGTCTTCTCTTCTTCCCGTCATGTTAACAGCTCGAAATATCGTACGCTACTAATCGCTGCAGAGACCGGCAAGCGGCACAGGAGGAGATATGTCACTTACGATATGTTGCCCAATTGCGGCGCTGTGAACCTTTTCTATAGTCTCCCTTTAGATTCCATGTATCTGTTCGTGCGTGTCGCGTATCGTATGTCGCTTACGATATATAGCTTATCTTATATCGCCTTAGTATCAACGGTGCGTAGAGAAGAAGATAAGTGTGTATGGTATAAGGGAAATATTGACACACGGAACTACTTTTGCACAAAGAGCAAAAAAGGTACACTAACTACCTCAGTGCAAGAGTATGTTTGTTCTACTGTTAAGGATAACAAAGTTAACTGCCATGTATATTATAACGTCGATATTAACAAACAATCTAACTTCCACGTTTTATAAGCTATTCCTGCACACCCGAATGAGCATTGCGAATAACAGCCGTTTTTAACTCTTTCAAAAATTGAACATTTTTTTAGCTTTTGTAAACGTTATAGAGAATAATAGTGTGCTTGCTCTATATTTTTACTAGTAATTCAACGATATTCGCTCTCATTCTGAGACATTCCTTTTAAACTAAGATGTCAATTGACACAAAGAGATACTCTGCAATAAACCTGAACTGTTGCGTAAGCCGTGAAAGCAGATCGGTTTTATGACATCTCGGCTGTTTATTTTTACTGTTTCGTTGCAACATTTACGTCTTTATTAGCGATGGCGACGAAAGCACAGCTACACCTCGAACAACTGAAAGAAAGTAAAAACTTCGCTGTTGAGCGCCCTACATCCACACACAGGCACACATACACACGAATTCCTGAGTACATACACCGAATATCCTTTTAGAAACGTAATATAATCACTGATTCACTTACCGCTCAAAAAGTTGTATCATCTGTAACAGTAATTAATCAAACTGATTCACCGAAGTCAGCAGGAGGAAACGAAAGCTGGAATGAAACGGTTTCTAATAGCCATAGTGTAGATTGACACTTCAGACACAGTATCAGATTTTCGTACAGCTCAGAATTCCTGTGTTTTCTTTATATTTAATCTCGTTTAGATGCTAAAGCGTGGCCTGAAACTTTTGCGTAAAAACGAGGTAAGTGATAGACGTTTCGAAACGGAGTACTTTGAAGTGGGAAAGAAATGTTGAATGCGTCTGGTTCGGACGTGACGTGGTCGAGAGGTGGAGCTGGTTTGCAAGACGATTACACGGATAGCGGTGGTCCATGCCATTATCTGCTAGTTTATTTTATATAGTTAACGCGTTGCATGCATTTTTTCTCTCTCGCATTTGAAATTGGACAGGAAAAAATGTGTGTAATGTTATTCACATAATCGGAAACAAGATTTTTAATCAAAATAATTCTACATTTATGTACAACAGTTTATATTGTAAATTAAAATTTTTATTGGTATGCAGTCTTGGTACACAATTAGTTCAGAAATAGAATATTATTATTATTGTTATTATTGTAGTCTGCAGTACGAAGAATGGTTTGATGCGGTTCTCCATGCTACTCTATCATGTGCAAGCCTCTTCAACTGCGAATAACTGCCGCAACCTGTGTCCTTCTGAATCTATTTACTGTCTTCATCTCTCGGCGCCCCTCTACGATTTTTACCCCCCCCCCCCCTTCCCCCGCCCCGCACACTTCCTCCAGTACTAAAGTGGCGAGCCCCTGACGTCTCAGAATGTCTCCTACCAACCGATCACTTCTAGTTAGGTTGTGCCACGAATTTCTTTTCTTCCCAATCATACTGAGCACCTCCTCGCTACTTCCGTGATCTACCCACATAGTCTTCAGCATTCTTCTGTAGCCCCACATTACAAAATCATCTATTCTCTTCTTGTCTAAACTGTTTATCATCCATGTTTCACTTTCATACATGGCTACACTCCATACAAATACTTTCAGAGAAGACTACTAACATTTAAATTTATATTCGATGTTAACAAGTTTCTTTTCTTCAGGAACACTTTTCTCGCCATTACCAGTCTACACTTCATATCCTCTTTATTTGGTCGCCATCAGTTATTTTGCTGCCCTAATAACAAAACTCGTCTACAACTGTAAATGTTGAAACGTCCCCTTAGAACTATTTATACACAACTGTGCTTAAGCTGACACACAATATTTTTAGCGCAACGCAATCTGACTTCCAAAAATCCCTACGAAAGAATGGCCCTGATTAACATTAACTTATACGTTTCACAAATCACTTACCTCACAAAAATCTTCGATACTCAAGCTACTGCAATACAGCGAGCGCCACTGCTGCCAGCTAAATAAAAGATTCAAACTACTGAAGGCACTAACTACTGATAGGTATAGTTAGCAAATGAAAGATTTTAATACAGAACAGACAATGTATTTACCTTAATAGTCATAATATATGTGATAGTTCATGACATCCAGTCTTACAAATTACAAAACTCCGCCATCTCTCTCCCCACGTCCACCACTGCTGGCGGCTCACCTCCAACTGCCAACGCTACGCGCTGTTAGCATCCAGCTGCCGCTGCCCAACACTACAATGGCAGACAACAATGCAAACCAGCCACAGACTGCACACGGCACAGCCAGTGATTTTTATACAGAGCGCTATGTGGCGGCGGCGTTACCAATAAAAAAACCTAAACAGCCTACTTACAATGTCTCGTTTCCTAATCTAATTCCCTCAGCGTTACCTGATTTAATTCTACTATATTTGTATGATTATATGATAGCGGAACAAACACTGGTAGCAGTTTCTTCTGTTAAATATCTGGGAGTATGCGTGCGGAACGATTTGAAATGGAATGATCATATAAAATTAATTGTTGGTAAGGCGGGTACCAGGTTGAGATTCATTTGGAGAGCCCTTAGAAAATGTAGTTCATCAACAAAGGAGGTGGCTTACAAAACACTCGTTCGACCTATACTTGAGTATTGCTCATCAGTGTGGGATCCGTACCAGATCGGGTTGACGGAGGAGATAGAGAAGATCCAAAGAAGAGCGGCGCGTTTCCTTACGGGTTATTTGGTAACCGTGATAGCGTTACGGAGATGTTTAGCAAACTCAAGTGGCAGACTCTGCATCGCGGTGTAGCTTGCTCGCCAGGTTTCGAGAGGGTGCGTTTCTAGATGAGGTATCGAATATACTGCTTCCCCCTACTTATACCTCCCGTGGAGATCACGAAAGTAAAATTAGAGAGATTCGAGCTTTCAGACAGTCGTTCTTCCCGCGAACCATACGCGACTGGAACAGAAAAGGGCACGTAAAGTGCCCTCCGCCACACACCGTTGGGTGGCTTGCGGGGTATGAATGTAGATACAGATGTATTTCATTATTCTTGTTTTGGTTTTTCGATGTTCGTATTATAGCCCCCTTCCAAGACACTGCCTATTCCATTCAGCCGCTCCTCCATGTCCTTTGATGTCTCTATGTTTCTGACATAAGTACAATGTTATCACCGAACCTCAAACTTTTTATTTCTTCTCCCTGGACTTTAATTCCTACTCCAAGTTTTTCTTTGGATTTCTTTACTGATTGCTCAATGTACAGAATGAATAACCTCGGTTATAAGCTACTACCATGTCTCATTCCTTTCTCATCCGCTGCTTCCGTTTCATGCCTCTCGACTCTAAAAACTGCAGTCTCGTTCCTGGACAAGTTGTACATAGCCTTTCACTCCCTGTGTTTTACCCCAACTAACTTCAGAATTTCAAAGCGAATTTTCCAATCAACATTGTTGAAAGCCTCCTTTAAATCTACAAAAGCTTTAAACATAGGTTTGCCTTCCCTTAACCTATCTCTCCAAGAGAAGTCGTAGGGTCAGTATTGCCTCGCGTGCTCCTACGTTTCCTCGGAATCAAAACAGATCTTCCTCGTGGTCGGCTTCTACCAGCTTTTCAATTCTTCTGTAAAAAAATCTGCCTTAGTAGTTTACAAGTATAACTTATTAAACTGATAGTTCGATAATATTCGAACCTGTCAGCAAGTGCTTTCTTTGGAATTGGAATTTTATTCATCTTGAAATCTGAGAGTATTTTCCCGGAATCATACATCTTGCACACCAGATGGAATAGTTTCGTTATGGCTGCCTCTCTCATGGCTATCAGTAGTTCTGGCGCAATGTTATCTACTCCTGGGGCCTTGTTTCGACTTAGGTGATCTGTCAAATTCTTCTCCCAATTTCACATATCCTATCCCATCTTCAGCTACGAACTCTTCTATTTCTGTAATATTGCCCACAAGTACATATCCCTTGTATAGACCGTCCATATTGTTGATATTCATACAGCTGCTTGCCTTTTCTCCGAAGGCCTCTTTAATTTTCTTTATACCGGTTTCAGTCATGGACCATCTTACGGATAAGGTTTTTTTTAGACGTTTGTTTTTCCTTTTGCCTGCTTCATTTACTGACATTATATATTTTCTTCTTTCATCAGTTAAATTCAATATCTACTGTGTTAACCAGGGATCCTAGTAGGCTTTGTTTTTTTACCTATTTGATCATGTGCTGTCTTCACTATTTCGTCTCTCACGGCTGCGCATTCGTCTTTTCTTTTATTCTTTTCCTGATTTCTCAAAAATCGTTGCCTAATGTTCTCTTTGAAACTCTCGACAATCTCCGAGTCTTTCAACTTATCCAGGTCAAGTCCCGTTAATTTCCTACCCTTTTACAATTTCAAGTTTTAATTTACAGTTCATAACCAAAAAATTATTGCCAGACTCTACATATGCGCCTAGAAATGTCTTAAGATTTAAAATCTGGTTCCGAAATCTGTCTTACTATTATATAACCAATGTGAAACCTTCCGATGTCTCCGTATCTTTTCTACGTGTACGAACTTCTATCATGATTCTTGAACCAAGTGTTAGTGACGATTAAATTATGCGCTCTACAAAATTCCAGAAAGCAGCTTTCTCTTCCATTGCTTTCCCACAGTCCATATTCATTTACTATTTTTCCTTCTCTACCCTTTCCTACCATTGAATTCCAGTCCCCCATCGCTATTAAATTTTCATCTCCCTTAACTATCCATATAGTTTCTTTTATCTCATCATACATTTCTTCAATCTCTTCATCTGCGAAGCTAGTTGGCATATTAACTTGTACTATTGTGGTGGGTGTGAGCTATGTGTCTGCCTTGGGTACGATAATGTTTTCACTATGCTGTTCTTGGTAACTTTCTCGGATTACTATTTTCCCATTCATTATTAAAGCTACTGCTGCACTACACGTATTTGATTTTGTATTTATAACTCTATATTCACCTTACCAGAAGTCCTATTCTTCGTACCACCGAACTTCACTGATTGCCTCTATATCTAACTTAAAACTATCCATTTCCCATTCAAATTTTCTAACCCACCTGCCTGATTAAACGATCTGACAATCCATGCTCCGATCCGTAGAAGGCCAGTTTTCTTTCTGCCGATGTCGCCATCGTCCGGCCTCTGGAATATTGTACCCAAGAAGATGCCATCATAATTTAACAATATCGTGGAGCTGTAAGTCCTCAGGAAAAATTGCAGCTGTAGTTCCCCCTTGCTTTCGACTGTTCACAATACCAGCACAGCAAGGCCGTTTTGGATGACACTGAAGGACAGATCAGTCGATTGTCCAGACTGTTCTCCCTGCAACTACTGAAAATTCTGCTGCTCCTATTCACGAACCACACCTTTCTCTGGCTTATCAACAGATACCCCGCCATTGTGGTTGCACCTACAGTACGGCAGTCTGTATCGCTAAGGCACGCAAGCCTCCTCACCAATAGCATGGTCCATGGTTTATGGGTTGAATAGTGTATTAGTCTTTTATATAGTTCCCAGCACATATTACGTAGTCGATTAAAATTATACATTTTAAACTTAAAAAGAAAATTATGGCCATTGGTGTTGACAAATATTGTAACAGTCATTTAAAATTGTAATGTTCTAATAGGTTTTGTGCAAGGAGATGGTTTATCAGTTACTTTAAAGTGTTGTTTGTGAATGAAATAACTTTGTTATAATATGGGATTTTACTGAAATTTGGAAATGGCTAGTTCTTTGGGCAACAATGCTTATTTACGTATTTTTGAACAAACTGTGGTACTTTCGTATCATTTGTACCATCAGACTGTCTGTTATCATATTGAAGCAATATTACTAAAATGAAATTATGAATAGAGGAGACGACTCACAGAAATGCAGAAGCCGTAAGTCATCGATATGTACACAAACAGAAGTTACAGAGATTGGCTAGCTTTCGGAATGCACTTCCTTTTTCAAGCTTGTAGGAAAAACATGCGTGCACACACACACACACACACACACACACACACACACACACACCTGTCTCCCTACATTGTCCTCAGTCGACAGCCAGCTCTTTCCTGGCCCATGGTGAGTGTACTGGAGTGAGGTGTGGGTGTGGGATGGAGTGGGGTGAGGGATGCAGAGTGGTGGGTGGGAGGTAGGGAAGGAATTGGGGGAGGGGGAAGTGTCTTGCGGCTCGTGGAAGAGTGTGAAGCGACTGTACGCTAGCTAGAGGTGCAGGTGGATAGGTAACAGTGGATGGTGTACACACACACACACACACACACACACACACACACACACACACACACACATACTAATTACTGGGTGGGGGCGGGGAGCAGAGAATACCTTAGGTTTAGGCCAACAAGGTTATAGGAACAATGGACGTGCTGTATCATAGTTCCCACCTGACAGCTCAGAAAAGCTGGTGGTGATGGTTCAAATGGCTCTGAGCACTATGGGACTTAGCATCTGTGGTCATCAGTCCCCTAGAGCTTAGAACTACTTAAACCTAACTAACCTAAGGACTTCACACACATCCACGCCCGAGGCAGGATTCGAACCTGCGACCGAAGCAGTCGCGCGGTTGCGGACTGAGCGCCTAGAACCGCTAGACTGGTGGTGATGGGGAGGATCCAGATGACATGGGTTGTGAGGCAGTCATTGAGATCTCACATGTTGTGCTTTGCTACATTATGTGCCACTGGGTGGTGCACCTTGTTTTGGCAACAGTTTGGCGGTAGATATTCGTTCCAGTTGACTCCTGGTTGGTTGTCATACCACTGTAAAACTCCGTGCAATGGTTACAGCAGAGCTGGTGTATACACTGGTGTCCAACAAACCGCTACTTCCCCACTCTATGTCTAATTCTCAATATAGTCATAGAAAGTGTCAACAGATGTCCATACAATCGTGTTCTGCATGCAAGATGGCATTCCAGTCAATTGACAACCACACTCTCCTCCTTGTGTGCTATCATTCGCCAAACTTTCGTTTCGATGTCTCGAGCGGCTTAGGAGATATGAAAGACGTTGCGAGTGTTTCATTCCCGCGGGCGTAAGATCGGAAGTGGGCACGCTACGTGGGGTCCATTTTCTCGAGATCGGAGGCAGATAGAGCCCTCCTCCCAAGTTTAAACAAAAATTCAACATGTTAGCTAAATTTCATACGCAGCAACATATGGTGTAATACGCCCCAAACGCAAAATCATAACGACCCCTAATTTTCGTTGCAAACTTGTTGAGTGTTGCGTAGTGTCCTACTAAAATGTGTACATCACAATAAGAATGGTCATTAGCGAGATGATGGGCACTTCGTGAAGAAACTGACATATAACGCTACAAGTAAGGCAAAAATCAAATCTTTTCAGTGAATAGTTTCTGTAAAATCTTCTGAGGAAGATAACAGGTTGCGCGCTTCGGTTCTGTTAGCGCAGAGCGTTGCCAGTCGGCGCGTGCGAAGCATGGTGTACGCGTCGCAATATGCGCTGCACCCGCGCGACTCGTGCGTCACGTGCGTGTCGCGCTGTAGTGTTGTGTCACGTCACACGTGTTATACGCGTCTCAATTTGCGCCTAGCCTTACCTGGTCTCCTCGTGTTAGCTACGGGGACTAAGTCGTCCTTTAATCTAGGAAGCTAATTCTGACCGCCTTATTACTAGGTTGAATGAATGTTCATTCCGCACACACATGTAAAGCATCACTTTCTGACAGCTGCCTTCCTTAGTTCCTGTTTCTTTCGTGTTATTTAGGATGGTGAAAAATTTTTGCCTCACATAGACCTTAATTTTAGGAACATTTCTGTGTATATAAGGCTGTTTTCAAAATGGGAGCGGTAGAGACAGGTGTATTCACCGATGTCATTTGAAAATTCAAATGCTGAACAGTCTAGGCAATTTCATGTTACCACATGCGAGTCCTACATTATTGTTTTAATGGTTCTTTTATTTGGGTCTACTTATAGCACTTGTTGGACATCCAACACTATTACTTTGGTTATATTTTTATTTCGGCGACGGCTGCAGCTATCCGAAAGTAAGTTAACGTTGACAACTGCCTTTATTAAAGTTCACTACCGTTAGTGGTTGCGTCAGTTAGTGCTTCTCATTGCACCTTGGAACACAAAATAAACCATGTAGATAAACGGCAGATTAGACATTGTAAGCAATTTTATGATAACGACTCATATCCGTTGTTGTTAATTTACCTGCCATGATTTTAAATTTTTAGTGTTAGGAATTCTGAACTTAGGAAGTCAGTAGTACATCTGTTATAAAGTTTCGTATCAAAAGTTATTACGCAGAAATACACCTGAGGAAGTATCTGCGTGGTACGAAACAAGTTGTACCAGTCTCTGATCGACGACCATAAAACAGCTAACGCATCATATTGGACTCGGAAAGTTTTACAGGCATTTCAACATATCTTTAGGTCGTGAAACAATTAGAAGCAATACCCATTGCTCCATGAAAACATACGGACCAACATTCTTTTTCTGAAGTAAGGTGTTATAGATGTTGGCATAAAGGTCACGTACGAAAGCAGTGTCTTCAGTCTGAATGCTACAAATGTGGCCACGTTGGACACCGAGGGTAGGTTTGTGGAAAACAATGTCTACAGAAGCAGCCAACGGGAATCCTTCAACAATCGGAAGATATTCCCAATACGAGGTAATACTGCACAAATACACTACTGGCCATTAAAATTGCTACACCACGAAGGTGACGTGCTACAGACGCGAAATTTAACCGACAGGAAGAAGATGCTGTGATATGCACATGATTAGCTTTTCAGAGCACTCACACAAGGTTGGCGCCGGTGGTGACACGTACAACGTGTTGACATGAGGAAAGTTTCCAACCGATTTCTCATACACAAACAGCAGTTGACCGGCGTTGACTGGTGGAACGTTGTTGTGATGCCTCGTGTAAGGAGGAGAAATGCGTACCATCACGTTTCCGACTTTGATAAAGGTCGGATTGTAGCCTATCGCGATTGTGATTTATCGTATCGCGATACTGCTGCTATCGTTGGTCGAGATCCAAGGGCTGTTAGCAGAATATAGAATCGGTGGGTTCAGGAGGGTAATACAGAACGCCGTGCTGGATCCCAACGGCCTCGTATCACTAGCAGTCGAGATGACAGGCATCCTATCCGCATGGCTGTAACGGATCGTGCAGCCACATCACGACCCCTGAGTCAACAGATGGATGCTACTGCAAGACAACAACCATCTGCACGAACAGTTTGACGACGTTTGCAGCAGCATGGACTATCAGCTCGGAGACGATGGCTGCGGTTACCCTTGACGCTTCATCACAGACAGGAGCGCCTGCAATGGTGTACTCGACGACGAACCTGGATGCACGAATGGCAAAACGTCATTTTTTTGGATGAGTCCAGGTTCTGTTTACAGCATCATGATGGTCGCATCCGTGTTTGGCGACATAGCGGTGAACGCACATTGGAAGCGTGTATTCGTCATCCCCATACTGGCGTATCACCCGCGTGATGGTATGGAGTGCCATTGGTGACACGTCTCGGTCACCTCTTGTTCGCATTGACGACACTTTGAACAGTGGACGTTACATTTCAGATGTGTTACGACCCGTGGGTCTACCCTTCATTCGATCCCTGCGAAACCCTACATTTCAGCAGGATAATGCACGACCGCATGTTGCAGGTCCTGTACGGGCCTTTGTGGATACCGAAAATGTTCGGCTGCTGCCCTGGCCAGCACATTCTCCAGATCTCTCACCAACTGAAAACATCTGGTCAATGGTGGCCGAGCAACTGTCTCGTCACAATACGCCAGTCACTACTGTTGATGAACTGTGGCATCGTGTTGAAGCCGCATGGGCAGCTGTACCTGAGCTCGTCATCCAAGCTCTGTTTGACTCAATGCCCAGGCGTATCAAGACAGTTATTACGGCCAGAGGTGGTTGTTATGGGTACTGATTTCTCAGGATCTATGCACCCAAATAGCTTGAAAATGTAATCACATGTCAGTCCTAGTATAATATATTTGTCCAATGAATACTTCCTTCTTGGATTAGCAATTTAAATGGCCAGTAGTGCAGATGCATAGACAGAGTGCTGCTTGCCTGACAAGGCTTTGTGAGAGATCAGGAACATAAACTTCTGGTGGACACAGGTGTTGAGCGCCAGTTGCCAGTAACGTCCTCGTAGGCGGGAGGAGACTGGTGTCCCCACGTTATAAATTGCGTGGAGTGAGTGGTAATAATGTAAAGTTGTTAGATACGATGTTGCTCAGTTTTAGGATAGGAACTATAGCTGAATTGGTGTAAGTTGATCCCTGACAACTGCACTGGGCTGGGTGCAGTTTACTCCGCACGCCTACCTTAACCAATAAAGTAACACGATTTTGTAAACGTCTCTATGGTTATGTCTCATCATAACTCTATAGGCGGCTATTGTGCATGCAGCCGTTTCTGGTTTGCAGTTGAAAGCTGGCAAAAGCGCTGCGAGCTGTCAGAGATCTTCTCACATCTTATCAACAACAGGACTTTTTATGAGTTTGTGGAAGTGTTACCATATATCCATGATGGGCATTTAGCAATTCCTGGACTTTGTTTCCATTGAGGGATTTAGATGCGAGTGAGGAAATGTCAAAAGGGATACCCCTCATGGTGTACACTAGAGATTGGTTTGCATGATAAAATACCAGCAGGTATGAATACTTTAATATGGGTTTCCATTGATACTGACTTACTATGTGAAACATTCTATGTGCTTGAAATGCTGAGCGAAAATGAAGAATTATATAAAATGCATTTTTTCGTGTGCACAAGTGCAGAAGTAATATTGATGGTCCATTTTTGGTTCCTGTAAGCTTGGATAACTTCAGCATGGACATGGTTAGCCTATCGAAGGGCTTAATGATTGCCAAATTAGAGGTTTTAGATGGAGAAGATACTGGTAGGTAATGTAATGAACAGCGCCACGAGCAAATTGTAGATCCCACAGCATTATGTGAAAAAGTGTGTCACTTTGAGGCAGTGATTGGCAGGCAATGGAAGCTTTGCTACTGTGGCTTACAGAATTATTTAATATGATGCGTCTTTTGCCAGCAACACTTATTACCAAGCACCATACACCTACAATAATAACACCAATTTGTAGAAAGCCCCGTCGCATAGTACCATAATGGAAGAGTTCATGGGTCAGCAGTTAGCAGAATGTACAACAGAGTACAGTGATAGCCATTGGGTGTAAATGTTGTAATCGTGTCGCCAGAGGGTACTGAGAAGCACAGATTCTGTTGCGACTACCGCTATCTGACTGTGAAAACCGTGATGGATGCATATCCCATCCCGAACATTACACAAGCATTAGACAACCTAGGACAGTTCGAGTACTTTACAACACTAGGTCTAGGAGCTGATATCACCAGCTACTAGTAGTCTCAGAAGATAGATCGAAGACCACTTTAATGAACCAATGGTGACATTACCAGTATAAAACTATGCCATTTAGGATCAAAAACGTGTCAGCCGTGTTACAGAGGTTATTAGATGGGGTCTTACATGGTTTAAAGCTGAACCCTTGCATGGTATTTTTGGACAATATCATCGTATGCTCAAAGGATATGCCAGAGCATGTGAAATGCTTGGAAGACATGTTCAGCAGGTTACATCAGCACGTCTGACACTTAGCATAGACATGTGCCATTATGTACAAATGCAGGTAAATTATCTTGGGCTTATGGGTAGTGGGAAAAATGTTCAAACCGATCCTCACCTAGCAGAGACAATCTGGAATTTTAAGGCACCACAAACCACGAAAATACTACAGCCATTCATGAATGCATGCATGTATTATTCCAAATTTGCAAAGAATTTTGCGCTCACAGAACGTTTCAATCGACTGTTGAGGAAGGGTGTGAAATTCCAGTGATCAGCAGAATGTCGAATAGCATTTGAAGCATCGAAGGCTGCTTTAGTTTCTGTTCCAGAACTGATCTTTCCTGTGTTTGAGAAGGAATTCATTCTGTCCTGTGACACCAACACTGGGGCAGTTCGTTGTAATTTGAGCCAGAGTATCGATGGGTGGAAATATCCAGTAGTGTATGCATCAAGGCAACTGAACAAAGCGGAATGTAATTATTGCACTACAGAAAAGTTAAAGTTGACCATGATATATGGAATAACATACTTTCATTGTTAGTTATATGTATGGGAGTTTAAAATTGTCACAGACCATGCATCATAAAAATTGCTGTTGGGGCTGAAAGACCTGTCAAGTAGGTTAATGAGATGGGCACTAAAACTCAGCGAGTTTGCTTACGAGGTGAGCCATAGATTGGATAGGAAGCACAAAAATGCAGGTATGCTCAGTAGACCACCTTTCGTCCAAAGCACTAGGCGAGTTCATTCGTTTGTTCGGAAGGGAAGGCCGATAAGGGTTTTCCACCTTTCGGCCGCTCAGCGATGACAGAATCGCGGCGCTCACGCTGCAATCTTTCTTAAAGATTTTACGGAAACTATTTGGTAAAAAAATCATTTTTGATTTACTTGTAGCTTTATATGTCATGTTCATGGATGATGTTTCCATCATTTCCTTATAGTTATTGTGATATTTACGTGAAAGTAAGACACTGCGCGAAATTCGGAAAAGTGTGCAATGTAAAGTAGAGGTAGCTATGATATTGCGTTTGGTGCATTTTACATAATATGTTGCTGAATATGAAATTTAGCTAACATACTGAATTTTCCTTTAGACTTGGGTAGAGGTATCTGTCACCAATTTCGAGCAAACTGATCTGATTTAGCACACTCATTTGCGATCGCGCCCCGCCAGTGATAAAGCCAGAGTGAAATATCCACAACGATCCTCATATTTCATAAATAGTTTGAGCTATCGAAACAAGATTTTGGCAAATGACAGCACACAAAGAGGAGAGTATTTTATCATCTTTATTATGTAAAACTTGATGATCTACCCTGTTATTCCAGTAACTACAGACTTTTTCGGTGAAAGAATGTAATTTTTAAGGGTCATCGATAGCTGGTACAACGGGAAATGCTATGGGTGTTCGAATATCATTTGTGACATTATACTTTTTTGTACCGCGAAGGTTTTTTTTCATGAACTACTGGCTTTGCTTCCTCAGTTCCTCACTTAAGGGGAGACGGAAGGCAATTTTTAGCCCTATTCTGCCAATGCTACTTTACCCTTTGAATAGGCACACTTTTCAAAAGAATTATAAGTGATAAAACAATGAAATTTTTACGGCATGTATATAACATACATGCCTCAATTTACAAGTAAAATTAACATTTATGTTTTTGAAGACAAAATTTTTTATTCTTTCACGAGTAAAATTTAACTGTTTCCATTAATTATTATAAAACAGTTTCTGATTGTTTGGTAGTTCTCAATTTACTTGTAATAACTTATCACCATCTTCAGTACAAATTGACTAAATTTCATGTTTATAACCCCATTAGTTTATCAAATAATGGGTTTTGAGAAAAATCCATTTAAAGTTTAATATTGCAATTCTAGTATAGTTATTGATGAGAATTACTTATCACTAATATTTTCCTGCACAATACTGAGTATCATCTGAATCTTACTGATCTTTTCTTCTCTTGGCCCCTCTCCTTTTCTGTCTGGCTTCTTGCGTGAATTTAAAATTAGCAATATCTGCTTTGCTGATTCTCTCTTTATCTATTTGCACCAAGAATTTTGCAGTATTTCCACTAGACTTTATGCCCAATAATTTCAAAAACACCCAGTTTTCTAATTACACCATCACTGAAGCATAAAATAACATCATAACCACCAAGCTGAACAAATACAGTTTTCGGTAACCAGTTCCAAATGACAGAATTCACACACTCATTTAAATTTTGGATTTTCCCACAAGAACATTTCTTCAACAAGGTGTCTTTACAAAGGTCTCTAAATATGGGTTTAATTTCATTTCATGTAATTAAAAGCTGTGAATTATCTGCGCATGGTGCAAAATGGGAGGCGAGGCATTTAAATGCCAGATTGCACAGAGCGTCATGAAAACCATCATATCTCACCAAAAAATTGTCGTATTTATATAAAACAAAAACTGTTTCACGAAGGAAAGACCATGCAATTGGAATACACTGAAATCTAAAAATCGGATTTTTGAAGTCCACTTGCCCTCCGTCTCCCCTCAATACACTAAATAAACCACTGTTTCAGAATTCTCTCGCATTTGCGTCCGCACAACACGTTAGTGAGACGAGACAGTGTAAGCTCCGCTGTGTTTTGGCAAAAGAAGCAAATTTGGACATGACAACCAGAGAAATGTGTAGATTTTACCCAAAATTCGCACTCACGACGATTCTCTGAAAGTTACAAATGGCTAACAAGCAAGCCAAAAATAAACCGCTGCATTTTCGGCGGAATTCTTTTTAGATACTAACAAAAGCAGAGATGGTAGTAGATCTTTTTGCATGGTCACCATGCGAGTATGGGTGTGGAGGGGCCTTCTTAATATTTACAAAAAGTTTGAGTGTAGGCTTCAGTTGAGAACGACACTTCCCCTCCAGCTTGGAATTCCCCCTAAAACTCCCGCCCATAGCCCCCCTCCCCTCCCCCCCCCCCCCCACCACCATTTCCGCTGTCTCAACGTGTGCCCTGCCGTCAGTACATGGATCTCCTCTCTCTTTTGTATCCTCTTTCTCAAGAGGTTATGATTATGAAGGGTATTGTCGCTCATGGGCGTTTCCGTCTTGTTTGGTTGGTGTTTGATGCGCTGTTCCTTTTGTTATTGGCTTTTCTTCGTGAGAGTTTATTTTTTTTGTCTACTCCGCTGCTGTAAGAGTAGCGATTTGGGTCTTTTCTCTTTCCCTGTTTCTTGGTCATATTGCCCAAGGGTGTTAATTAGTTCATTCTGCGAATTCCGCGCCGTGGCATAGAAGGCATCTGCCAAGGTACGCAAACGTGTTGTTAGTGTTTCGATGTCTGCAGCTTCGTGTACGTCTGCGTGGGGAACTGCGTGGGGATGTGGAGAGCCCGTCTTAGCGCTGTTTTGGACTTTTTGGTGGCGATCTGCCATCGATCTGGCCGCCTAACCCCATACAGGGCACGCGTATTCCAGTATTGGTCGAATGACCGGCCACGGCATTCTACGCGGACTTATGCAGCCAATTCTACATCTACATCTACATCTACATACATACTCCGCAATCCACCATACGGTGCGTGGCGGAGGGTACCTCGTACCACAACTAGCATCTTCTCTCCCTGTTCCACTCCCAAACAGAACGAGGGAAAAATGACTGCCTATATGCCTCTGTACGAACCCTAATCTCTCTTACCTTGTCTTTGTGGCCTTTCCGCGAAATGTAAGTTGGCGGCAGTAAAATTGTACTGCAATCAGCCTCAAATGCTGGTTCTCTAAATTTACTCAGTAGCGATTCACGAAAAGAACGCCTCCTTTCCTCTAGAGACTCCCACCCGAGTTCCTGAAGCATTTCCGTAACACTCGGATGATGATCAAACCTACCAGTAACAAATCTAGCAACCCGCCTCTGAATTGCTTCCACGTCCTCCCTCAATCCGACCTGATAGGGATCCCAAACGCTCGAGCAGTACTCAAGAATAGGTCGTATTAGTGTTTTATAAGTGGTCTCCTTTACAGATGAACCACATCTTCCCAAAATTCTACCAATGAACTGAAGACGACTATCCGCCTTCGCCACAACTGCCATTACATGCTTGTCCCACTTCATATCGCTCTGCAATGTTACGCCCAAATATTTAATCGACGTGACTGTGTCAAGCGCTACACTACTAATGGAGTGTTCAAATATTATGGGATTCTTTTTCCTATTCATCTGCGTTAACTTACATTTATCTATATTTAGAGTTAGCTGCTATTCCTTACACCAATCACAAATCCTTTCCAAGTCCTCTTGTATCCTCCTACAGTCATTCAACGACGACACCTTGCCGTACACCACATCATCATCAGCAAACAGCCGCACATTGCTATCCACCCTATCCAAAAGATCATTTGTGTAGATAGAAAACAACATCGGACCTACCACACTTCCCTGGGGCACCTATGTTGCGACGCAGAGAGCTGGGGTCCCATTGTGAGCAGGGAGCTGGGCGTGGAGTGTGGCTGAGCGGTCCGGTTTATGCTCAGAGGCGCTAGTGACACAGTAGTATCTACAATAATATTTATTTCTTGCCTTGAGTTTACAGAGTTATAGGGTGTCTTCAGAGTGGCAGTCGGAGACCAGAATTAAGTTTGTGCCACAAACAAATGCTTACATCTTGTCAGCGAGATTTCACACTTTAGGTTAGGGAGCCATGGCTGCGTGCTGTGCAGGCTGCTGTGTGGGGATGAGAAGGAATCGCCCTCCCAGAGATTTGGCTACCACCTCAGTGCTGTTGATGTTGGTTTTCGTGAATACTAGGCCCTGGTCTTCTACCAGGAATCGACAGAGCTAACAGTAGATGTTCATGAGTCGGCCAGTGTGCTGGTGGCTCTGGCTGTATGAACGCATTTGCTCTCCTCCATCGGTCGGTCCTTGTCTCACTTATTAGTTCAATAATTATTTTGGGTCGACGAGCTCGGGACTTTCTACACATATCTGAGGCATCTAATGTATCCTGCCTCCTCAGACCTTTCATATTCCAATTGAAATGTTCAATTCCGCATAAATTTCAGCCTTTTTATACTTAAATTATATATTCCACATCAGAGGACAATTTTCCATATATCTCATCACCAAAACATTATTTTTGTGATAATATAATTTTTCCTTATCTATCCATTAGCAACATCAGTCTTGAACCACGAAAATCAATTGTTATAAATGTTAACTTAAATGGATCAAAAACCACTTCACAGTGAAACTAATATTATTATTCTTGAGCTTTCATGCAAACAAAATTTCTGTTTCAATTTTTCTGATTTTACTGTCAATAATTCAGTCAATGATTATACAAAGACAGGAAGTTGATAGTTTTTATATTGTCAGAACCTGCAACATTCATTATTAATTATTAGGTGCATAAATCTCTATATAAATAATTATTTCCAAATAATAATAATAATAATAATAATAATAAAATACAATTCATTTGAACAACATCCTTTTCTAGGAGTATCTGGAAGCTATATATGTAATACTTACAGAAATTTTTCGGGGCATAATAGTTTCAGTTGTTGTCGATGTAACGGTCAAGTTCTTTGTGTTGTGTTGAAATGTTGCACAAGTGGTGTTGAAGAAAGTATCAAGAATTCATGAATAAATACTAATGATGTCAAAAAGCAACAGTATTCCAGAGACTTTTACTGAAACACCGTTGATAACGACAGCCATAACAAGATAATTAACATTTATGTGCTAACATAATGTTTCTGCCCTTATGAAATTATATAAACCTTGACAACATTAGAATAGTTACTTTCTGTAACATAGCAGCGGGCCTGAGTGGCCGAGCGGTTCTAGGCGCTACAGTCTGGAACCGCGTGACCGCTACGGTCGCAGGTTCAAATCCTGCCTCGGGCATGGATGTGTGTGATGTCCTTAGTTTAGTTAGGTTTAAGTAGTTCCAAGTTCTAGGGGACTGATGACCTCAGATGTTAAGTCCGATAGTGCTCAGAGCCATTTGTACTTTCTGTATATATACAATTATTTATGTAGTAAAGGATATGTAACATTATATTCTGCAGGTATTCTGGCGCTGAAGTTGCAAGTAATATTTCACACTATGTTGTTACGTAACACTGAACGTTGGCGTTTCTGCTTTCCTCGCTCGGAGATTGTGTGGCAATGCTAGCTTCATGCCATGATGTCCGTTACATCGGTGGTGCGTCTTGCTGACATTCTGATTGGCACACAGGCCAAGAGCTAGACTGCCCTGTTCCGAGTTCACCTGGTAGAAGTGTAAAAAAAAGGTATGCACAATAAAATTATTCTGCTGTACAATATGCTGATAGATCGTGTAGGTGTGGTGTACATCAGCACTGCTCCAGCTAATATGACGCGAGTGTTTTGTAAGTCTGCAGCCAATGGTAAGAATAGTGGTGAACATTCTAATAGCGTTGTTAGGGCGAGCAGGGAAACTTAACGTTGTTGATGATCCGAGATGTGCGAGAGACAGGGGCACCTCTCACGCAATCACGCAACCTCGCGCCTTCTTCTTTCACCGTGTAGTTTCTCAGCTGGTCATTAACACTGTTGCGTAATCAAAATGAAGTCGCGAGGTTTTAATCATGTTTCATAAAAGCCTATCGGTCTGTCGATTCTCATTTATTTCGGTTTGTCTCTGATTTCCCCCCCCCCCCCCCCCCCCTGTTATGTTTAACTTGTTTTTAATTTTTTTTATACAATTCAAACTGTCAACTTTTCGTGCATTCATGTGGAGGTTTATGTAATGCCAGTCACATCGAGTGAACTGATGTATTTTCCAGCAATATCTCGCTGGTTGTGATCCAAGTGTTACCCTTTTTATTTTAAACTCAATCCAGTATCAGCCGTGTTTTCTATGATCATTCCTTTTGGATTAATATTAATAAAATAGCATTGTATCAGCTCAACCTCGGTTATTTTGCACTCGAAGTTTCATCTACCCAAGTTCAAATGGTTCAAATGGCTATGAGCACTATGGGACTTAACATCTTATGTCATCAGTCCCCTAGAACTTAGAACTACTTAAACCCAACAAACCTAAGGACATCACATACATCTATGCCCAAAGCAGGATTCGAACCTGCGACCGTAGCGGTCGCGCGGTTCCAGACTGTAGCGCCTAGAACCGCTCGGCCACCAACGGCCGGCTCTTCCCAAGTATTAGTAATAAGTTTAAGCTTGTCCATTACGGATACTTTAGAACCCGTGACTGTTAAATGAATGTAAATACGTAAAACTGCAACCAGTCACTTTTTTTGAAAACCGGTTCATGGCATAATAACTATTCAAAAAAGTGACTGGTCGTAATTCTACGTATTTACATAGTAATAAGTTGTCTCAGACTCAAGCTGATGTGTTATGACCACAGTAAACGTAGTATGGGTGTTATCCAACATGCAAACAATCTGCAGTTGCACAGTAATCCACAGCTACGTGAGGTTCAAATGGCTCTGAGCACTATGGGACTTAGCTTCTGAGGTCATCAGTCCCCTAGAACTTAGAACTACTTAAACCTAACTAACCTAAGGACATCACACACATCCATGCCCGAGGCAGGATTTGAACCTGCGACCGTAGCGGTCGCGCGGTTCCAGACTGTAGCGCCTAGAACCGCTCGGCCACTCCGGCCGGCTGCTGTGAGAGGACTCCCTGCTTCACTAGATCTGGGACGATAGCGGTTAGCACAAGTTACCTTGTCGCCTCATGAGTTACTTCAATCGGTAGCTGATGTGTGTTAAATCTCACCTATCATTTGCCACGGTTCACACCATTCATCTATGCGGACACATGTCCCGGCCTCTCGTTTATTGCTGTGAGTTTTTCTTTTACTGGTCATATTCCGGAGATGGATTTTGCATGTCAAACACCTGTCGTGAATCACACATAGGTAGTTTGGAGTGTTGCAGTATTGGAGAGTCTGATCTCTAAATGTAATGTAAGGTTTCCAGTTTGCTTGTAGATTATTTATTACACTACCGGCCGTTAAAATTTCTAAACCACGAAGATGACGTGCTACAGACGCGAAATTTAACCGACAGGAAGAAGATGCTGTAATATGCAAATGATTAGCTTTTCAGAGCATTCACACAAGGTTGGCGCCGGAGGCGACACCTACAACGTGCTGACATGAGGAAAGTTTCTAACCGACTTCTCATACACAAACAGCAGCTGACCGGCGTTGCCTGGTGAAACGTTGCTGAGATGTCTCGTGTAAGGAGGAGAAATGCGTACCATCACGTTTCCGACTTTGATAAAGGTCGGATTGTAGTCTTTCGCAATTGCGGTTTATCGTACCGCGACATAGCTGCTCGCGTTGGTTGAGGTCCAATGACTGTTAGCAGAATATGGAATCGGTGGGTTCAGGAGGGTAATACGGAACGCCGTGCTGGATCCCAACGGCCTCGCATCACTAGCAGTCGAGATGACAGACATCTTATCCGCATGGCTGTAACGGATCTTGCAGCCACGTCTCCATCCCTTAGTCATAAGATGGGGACGTTTGCTAGACAACAACCATCTGCACGAACAGGCCGACAACATTTGCAGCAGCATGGACTATCAGCTCGGGGACCGTGGTTAAGGTTACCCTTGACGCTGCATCGCAACCAGGAGCGCCTGCGATGGTGTACTCAACGACGAATCTGTTTGCACGAATGGCAAAACGTCATTTTTTCGGACGAATCCAGGTTCTGTTTACAGTATCATGATGGTCGCATCCGTGTTTGGCGACATTGTGGTGACGCACATTGGAAGCGTGTATTCGTCATCGCCATACTGGCGTATCACGCGGCGTTATGGTATGGTGTGCCATTGATTACAAGTCTCGGTCACCTCGTGTTCGCTTTGACGACACTTTGAACAGTGGACGTTACATTTCAGATGTGTTGCGACCCGTGGCTCTACCCTTCATTCGATCCCTGCGAAACCCTACATTTCAGCAGGATAATGCACGACCGCATGTTGCAGGTCTTGTACAGTCCTTTCTGGATACAGTAAATGTTAGACTGCTGCCCTGGCCAGCACACTCTCCAGATCTCTCACCAATTGAAAACATCTGGTCGATGGTGGCCGAGCAACTGGCTCGTCACAATACGCCAGTCACTACTGTTGATGAACAGTGGTATCGTGTTGAAGGGGCATGGGCGTATCAAGGCCGTTATTACTGCCAGAGGTGGTTGTTCTGGGTACTGATTTCTCAGGATCTATGCACCCAGATTGAGTGAAAATATAGTCACATGTCAGTTCTAGTATAATATATTTGTGCAATGAATACCCGCTTTTCATCTGCATTTCTTCTTCGTGTAGCAATTTTAATGGCCAGTAGTGTATTATCTACTGCTAAGCGAGTACCCGTATTAGGAAGAGATTGAATTATATTATGCTTCTTCTCAGTCAGAGACTACAGAGGAAAGATACCCGAGGATATCCTTCCCAGTACCTTATAATTCGTAAAACTGGACCTTCCATACTAGTTTACCAACTGAACATAGAAGGCATAACCAGATTATGCCATGACTTTAACTGGAAAATGGAAATGTCGTGTGCCTAGGGCTTCCCGTCGGATAGACCGTGCGCCTTGTGCAAGTCTTTGGAGTCAACGCCACTTCCGCGACTTGCATGTCGATCGGGATGAAATGATGATGATAAAGGTAACACAACATCCAGTCCCTGAGAGGAGAAAAATCTTCGTCCCAGCCGGAAATCGACCCCGGGCCGTTTGGTATGACACTGACCATTCAGCTACGAGGGCGGACAGGACTTTACCTGAGTAGCTATTTTCCAGTCACAACTACTTCTCTACTCCACAAGCCGCGTTAGTGTGTGTAGCAAAGTGCACTTCCGGTACCATCGTTTACCCCCTTCTCGTATTTAATTTACGAAATGCGAGTGAGAAGAACGTTTTCTGGTTCTTCCTGGAACATCCTCTTTCGGAGTTTTCCCACTATAAGCCTTGATGAACAAATCCATAATGAAATGTACCGTTCTTCTTAGGTACGATAATGTAGTGCCTGTGTTTTTCTGATTACGACGGAAAGTTCCTTTCGACATGCATGCATGTCTGGCACAAATTTTCACTGTCGTCATTTCATTCTACAACTGATGGTAGTCGCTATTCGTAATTGCGAATTCATTTGATGTGATTCTTCTTTGGATCTTCTCTATTAATCCTATCTCCTAAAAGCCTCACTCTGATGAGAAATACCTAAGAATCAGCTGAATGAATGCTTTTAAAAGCTACGGATTTTGCGAATGAATGACATTTCCTTGGGATTCTTCCAACAAACCCCAGTCTGTTTTCTGTAATTCTACAATTACTTTCCTGTTCTCGTTTCACTCTGAGCCGCTCCAGGCGAATAGTCACGGGAACTTGATTTATAACCAGACGTGTAATTGATCAGTAATACGGCTCCCCACTAATTATATTCATTATGTTACATCGACATCTACATGAATACTCGGCAAGTGCCTGGCAGAGGGTTCATCGAACCACCTTCACAATTCTCTATTATTCCAATCTCGTATAGCTCGCTTAAAGAATGAACACCTATATCTTTCCGTACGATCTCTGATTTCCATTATTTTATCGTGGTAATCGTTTCTCCCTATATAGGCCGGGGTCAACAAAATATTTTCGCATTCGGAGGAGAATGTTGGTGATTGGAATTTCGTGAGAAAATTCCATCGCAATGAAAAATGCCTTTGTTTTAATGATGTCCAGCCCAAATTCTGTATCATTTAGGTGACAGTCTCTCCCATATTTCGAGATAATCCAAAACGTGCTGCCCTTCTTTGAAATTTTTCGATGTACTCCGTCAGTCCTATCTGGTAAGGATCCCACACTGCGCAGCAGTATTCTAAAAGAGAGCGGACAAGCGTAGTGTACATCTACATCTACATGACTACTCTGCAATTCACATTTAAGTGCTTGGCAGAGGGTTCATCGAACCACAATCATACTATCTCTCTACTATTCCACTCCCGAACAGCGAGCGGGAAAAACGAACACCTAAACCTTTCTGTATGAGCTCTGATTTCTCTTATTTTATTTTGATGATCATTCCTACCTATGTAGGTTTGGCTCAACAAAATATTTTCGCATTCGGAAGAGAAAGTTGGTGACTGAAATTTCGTAAAAAGGTCTCGCCGCGACGAAAAACGTCTATGCTGTAATGACTTCCATCCCAACTCGTGTATCATATCTGCCACACTCTCTCCCCTATAACGTGATAATAAAAAACGAGCTGCCCTTTTTTTGCACCCTTTCGATGTCCTCCGTCAATCCCGCCTGGTAAGGATCCCACACCGCGCAGCAATATTCTAACAGAGGACGAACGAGTGTAGTGTAAGTTGTCTCTTCAGTGGACTTGTTGCATCTTCTAAGTGTCCTGCCAATGAAACGAAACCTTTGGCTCGCCTTCCCGACAATATTAGCTATGTGGTCCTTCCAACTGAAGTTGTTCGTAATTTTAACACCCAGGTACTTAGTTGAATTGACAGTCTTGAGAATTGTACTATTTATCGAGTAATCGAATTCCAACGGATTTCTTTTCGAACTCATATGGATCATCTCACACTTTTCGTTATTTAGCGTCAACTGCCACCTGCCACACCATACAGCAATCTTTTCTAAATCGCTTTGCAACTGATACTGGTCTTCGGATGACCTTACTAGACGGTAAATTACAGCATCATCTGCGAACAGTCTAAGAGAACTGCTCAGATTGTCACCCAGGTCATTTATATAGATCAGGAACAGTAGAGGTCCCAGGACGCTTCCCTGGGGTGTTGGCAGTCTCCTTAGTAGATCTGTTACATTTTATATGTGTCCTACCAATAAAACGCAGTCTTTTGTTAGCCTCCCCCACAAGATTTTCTATTTTACATTTGGGTCAGCAACAAACCCCAGTAGTAGTAGTGATCCTCTGCAGCTTTTCCTGTATTTCGCTACCGTTTTTGTCATTTCAGCCTTCCTATTTACAACAGCATGGAGATTCCTCGATTATTCGTCTGGTTATTTATGTAAACTGTCATCACCAATGGTCCTTTAGCGCTCACCTGGGTTACCCTCGAAGACACTTCTACTTCCAGTGAGTCACCACGTTATATAAAGTGTTGCGTTCTATTTGCTACAGCGTTATGAACCCACTGAAAAAGCTGCTCCTGATGCTCCGTAAACTCATATTTTGTTCATGAAGTGGTTGTGCGGAACTGTATAAAGTACCTTCCTGAAGTCAAAGTACACAGCATCAACCGGGACGCAGTTGTATTAGGGGCTGGTGGACCTCCTCGACGAAGAGAATCTTCTCGTTGGCCCTTCTTAGACGAAGACTTAACATGATCTGAACATAAAGCTGGAAGAACTATATGTGAAATATTAATGAGGTAGATTTATCAGTTGGATAGTGCCATAACCATTGAATGAGACGTCCTGAAACAGAGTTCCTTGGGTTTAATATCCATATAAATTTTAGAGCGTTATCACAAGGAGTGAAACTAGACAAAAGTATTTACAGCTGTTTCTGAATTGTTTTATATGTGGACGGTTAAAATACTCGTTTTACCATTAGAAACATACACTGCGCTGACATAAGGCTGCAACAAAATCCAAGTCGTATCTCTGGGGTCACAGACAGCCGAGTAAGATTCGCTCATTCCCCAGTAATTGCCGTGCAGGAAAAGACCAGTGCTTATCTTGTAGCAGAATGTGAGCGCCTTCCGGCCACAGTAATGACGGAGGAGAAGAGAAACCGTTCTGTAGCCACATTATTACTGGCACCTGTAATTTGAGGGTCACTGCTCTTTTTTACACTTTCATTCACAGCTCGCTCTGCTGACGCAGTATTTGCGCTTTACTTCATTCCCTTCTCACTTTACGTATCAGTTCTACGTCATGACATGCAAGCAGGATATTTGCACTAATCATATCATCACTTACAAATAAACGTTACGTTACAGACAATAAACCACCCTTACCAATCAGACCTAGTTTCTTTTTTTTTTTATTGCCAACATACAATTCCAGAAAGAGAAACTACCCAAAACAAGAAAAAAAACGTAGTAAAGAACCACTTCGATAGGCTTCGCGAGAACAAGATATTGTGGAACTATTAGGTCTACAACTTTGCTTCCGCCGTTTTGCAATAGACGGCAGTAGTGGCAAGTGGAGTTCAGATGATTGGTCATAGGTGTAATACAATAAGCTTAGGCATCTGTAAACATAATGCCATAAAATATTAGATGATTTGTGATTACATCATAAGGTTATTATCGATTAAGTACGTCAACTCGCCATTTGCGGGAAGTTTCAATTTTCTATTTTAACATGAAGATATCTGCGGCTGTGGCTCTTAAAAGCTGGGTAAGACCAATGGTGAGGGAACTATTAGTGGCAGAACGTGCAGAGAATGTTTTCAACGCCTTAAGAACGGTGATTTTGATGTCGAAGACCGCCATTGGGGTGGAAGACATAACGTTTTTGTAGCTACTGAAACAGACGAAGACAGTCACAGGACATCATTATCGAAAGCCATTGATGCGTTCGAGCCCAGCACTGAAACACAAACGACCTCAATACAGCGATGGACACGTAAAGGTAATTTAGCAGTAGGTCAGTGCTCGACCCCATGTCGCAGGACCCGTCAAAATACACATGGAGACGTTGAAGTGAGAAGTCCTATCCCTCCCACCGTATTCTCCATACGTTGCTCTCTCTGACTACCACATTTTTCGATCAGTGGCATACAGTCTGGCTGACCAGCACTTCCGATCATATGAACAACTGCAAAATTGGGTCGTTTCATGGATCACCACAAAAGACGCCCAGTTCTTCCGCCACGGAATTCGTATGCTATCCGAAAGACGGGAGAATGTAGTGGCCAGCGATAGGCAATACCATAAATCATAATTTTTTTTACGTTTTTCACAATAAAGCCCCGAATTTCGAGAAAAAACGACGGAAGCAAAGTTGTAGACTTAGTAGTAACAAAATTTAGAGAGCCTCTATTGTACGCATTGTTGACACCATTTATCCAGATGATGATGATGGTGATGATGATGATTGTATGGCACTGATAGCTGGAGACCTCACCTGGTGTAGTTCGAGCACCGAGTTAAGTCTTTTCAGATGACGCCACATTGGAAGACTTACGTTTTGATGTTAATGAAGACAACACAACACCCAGTTCCCGAGCAGAGAAGATCTCTAACCCGGCCGGGAATCGAACCCGCGCTCGCTGCATGACAGCCAGACGCTCTGACCACTTTCTTCTTATTTTCTTCATTTTGATAGTTACTGATCTCGGCGTTCGGTCTAGGCAGATGTCACATGACAAACCTTGAAGTTGTTTCTGAGCTACTGTGTTGGCTGTCACTCAACTAAGGAGATGGACCATTTAACCACAATGAAATTAATTTTCGATGATGTAGGAAGTTAAAGATGAGCCATATAGAGAAATTCTACCTTTCTTCCCTTCCTATCTAGTAATTATGCTGAAGATATTCCAATAACGTGACTTTTGAAGTCAACATTTCTCCTATGTTTCTATCACAGTTAACGTTCTTAAAATTATTTTGAGCTATAAATATCGAGGCTATTTGGTGTACAAGAAATTGCAGAGCTGTTATTAGTACGACGGTCGTTCCGAAAGAATTGCCTTCAATTTTTTTGTGGTGAGTTTGGATGTCCGCGCCAGATGCAGTTGGTATAGTGTTAATGCTTGAGCCTTCCTCTTTCATTTGCAGGTGGTTCCGTTGTTCTGTGGTAGTTGGCACCAGCAGAGGAGAGTTCCAAACTAGAGCCTGATATAGACGCGCATATAAAACAGGGATCTGTGATTTAATTCCTCAATGCTGAAGAAATTATGCCGATTGGTAGCCTTCGACGCTTTCTAAAGGCGTATGGAAACGTGAACAATCTGAGCATTTTCAAGATGGTGAAAAAGGTGTGCACGACAAGCCTTGGTCCGTTCGACCCTGCCCGGCTGTCATCCCCCGCAAAGAAGAACATCTTGATCAACTCATCCGCGCTGATCGGAGGATAACGACCAGAGAATTGTGTGAAAAGCTCAATGTCGGCTGTAATGCCCTGGAAAAAATGTTGGAACGTCTTGGTTATCGCAAAGTCTGTGCGAGATGCATCCCGTGGATGCTTACAGAAGAACAAAAAACTCATCGAACGGAAATTTTTCGGGTCCTGCTGGACCAATATGAAGCTTAAGGTGACTATGTTCTGAATAGCTTCGTCACTGGAAATGAGACGTGATGTCACCACTACGAGCCGTAATCCAAAATACATGCAAATTCTCCGTCAAAGAATAAATTCAAGACACAACTGTGTGCAGGCAAAATGATATGCACAATCTTCTAAGATAGCCAGGGTGTGGTTCGTTTGGATGTCCTGGAGCCTGGAGAAACTGTCAACTCAGCACTCTGAAAGACGACGCTGACAAAGCTGAGAGAAGAAGACTAACGTTCACCTGCAACATAACGCCAAGCCCCACACCAGTCTTGCGACTCATTGCAAAATTCGGCTGGACTGTCCTACCACATCCACCGTACAGTCCCGATTTAGGGCCTTCAGACTTTCCTATCTTTGAGCACCCGAAAGATGGACTACGTGGCGAACATTTTAAAGACTCGGATGCTGTTGTCAAAGCTGTAAGGAAGTGGTTAGCTTCAGATGGTACCAATTTTTACAAGCCCAGCAAAAAGGCTCTGGTTCATCATTGGCAAAAGTGCATAACGAATGGTAGTGACTGTGTAGAAAACGACAGCCTGTACCTGAAGTTGTGCTGTTGTGATCCATGTATACTTTCGAAACGACCCTCGTAAAACGTACCTTATTGCCGCTGCTAATAATAATAATGACTACTTACATTCTGTGTCCATGGTGGTATAGTGGGTAAAGCACTAGTGTCTGAATCAGTCTGCCATTATGAGTCCCGGGGTTAAAAGGCGGCCTCAGCGATGGGCTAGCCACGCTCCCTCTCCTAGAGCTGTGGCGACGAAAGGCTGTACCCCACCTTGTCAGCCCACTAGCCTGTGCACCACAGACTTTACCTTACTCACACTCTACGGCGAGACAGGTATGGTTATCTGGTTTCATAGTACTATCAGTAGGAAAAGAAATAGCATGAAAACAAGGAAAATACATCTAAACAAGAACAACACGTAGGTATCTAAGCTCATACATTTCATTAGTAGAATATCAATGGCGATTCTCATTCATTTCAGTTCTTATTTTAACCTGGTTGTCTATATTTATTTACTTTTCACTTTTGTTTTACTATACTGTATTGCATGAAATATTTCCTTTTCTATGCTGTCATTTCTGTGTTTTGTAATCAATTTCAAATGTCTTTATCCTGAACTCTACGATTGTCTTGAAAGTTAGAAAGGAAAGGATGAGATATTATGATTTAAGGTCCCATTAAAGACGAGGTCATAACAAGTAGACAGAATCTCGGATTGGAGAAGGAAATCAGGCATATCATTTTGAAAGTAATCAATATGGTATTTGCTTAAACAGATTTAGAAAAAATCTGGATGCCCAGACGCCAATTTGAACCACAAGCCAATGTCTTAAGCACACCTAATTCAGTATACAACGAATAGAACAGCCTGTGTTTGTCCTCGCTAATGGCTGTTTGATGCAAGACAGCAAAGCTGGTTTATCCAAGCCGTTTATCATATCACATTGATATATAGAGGATAGTTGGTCACCAGGAATTATTGTTCACGCCTGCTCAAAAATGGTTCAAATGGCTCTACGCACTATGGAACTTAACATCTGAGGTCATCATTCCCCTAGACTTAGAACTACTTAAACCTAAGTAACCTAAGGCCATCACACATCCCATGCCCGGGCAGGATTCGAACCTCCGACCGTAACAGTCGCGCGCTCCCGGACTGAAGCGCCTAGAACCGCTCGGCCGCCCCGGCCGACATTTAGCTGTGATATCCGCCTCTGGCCATCTGATAAAACAATCAATGATAGTAACAGTGACCATCAGTACAGGGTAACAGACCAACGGGATCCAGATGGATGTGTGAAAAACAAGGCATTGGGAGAGGAAATCCTGAATCGTTACGTGCACATGCAACTTTTTCTTGCATGAGACACAGGACCGCGCCCTGACGCAGCTGTCTTTAACACCAGGCCACACCACCTTGCCTGACATAAGTTTCACTGTGGCTTTGATGCCAGGGTGAGAGAAGTTTTGAATGGCATTAAACACTTCACGACGATGTTTTTAAGGAATTAACCACCTTAGATGACCACTGATGCATTCACATCACATATCGTTTGTAGATCTGTACATCGGCACATGAGTCAAATTAAATGATGAAGATGAGCTGTTGCAAACTAACTGTTGTAAGAACGCATCCATCAGCTGGTCATCTGCAATGTTAGCCCATTCCACGATTATTACACTAGCAATTTTCCTGGAAAGGCAATCCGCCACAGTGTTGTCCTCGCTCTTGAAGTGGTGAACGTCTATAGTAAACTGAGTTGCAAATTCGGCATGGTGCCACTGACGTGGCGAAATAAGTTCAGTTGGCCGCTGTAAAATACAGGTAAGTGGTTTGTAAAAACTCTAAAATGGGACGGAAATGTTTGACAGCCTGGTACATCTATTGTGCTGCATTTAGTTAAGATGCTTAGAAAATAATGTCAGCGGTTGCCAAAGTCCATGTATTTTTTGCTATAATGCCACGCCCATTGCTGTCTGGCAGGAGTCACAAGAATTTCGACAGGGGCACTGGATTTTGGATGTGTGAGCAGTGTTGCAGCTGCCAGTGCTGTCTTCATGTCTTCAGATGCTTTAGACCACACGATTTTTCTGTTGGTGGAAATGTTTTTACTGGAGAGAAGCAGATGAAGATGATGGTGCACAGTTGCAATGTGCAGTAAATGATGCAGAAAATATTTACCACACCAATGAAACGCCTAATCCTTGTATAAGGTAGGGCACAGCTTATTCGGAATGGCTAAAATCTTCTCATATACTATTGGCAGCCCAGCTGAGGAGACTCTGTATCCCAGAAAAGAAATATCCTTTTTTGCAAATATACATTTCTCTGCGTTAATGAGGATTCTAAAGTCTTCAAGACATTGTGAGAATTGGCGCAAATGTTGTACATGTTCTTGCAAGAGTTCACAGAAGATCAGTATATCACCAAGATAGCAAAAACAAATTGGAGATCACGCAACACACTATGCATGGATCTCTGCCGTGTCTGTGTGGCATTATGTACACCATACAAAATAAAATTCTAATGAAATATTCTGAATGGCGTTAGAATGGCCGTTTTACAAATTTGTCTGGAGGTAGGCAACGTGCACAACAGAAAAGATAATCCGAATGAGATTTTGATATGCTTCATGTTATGGCAGCGTCATTATTTTGCTTAGGGTGGGTCCATCACTGGAGGGAATTCATTCAACAACTCTGCGTAAAATGGAAATGGCACATACACTATGTGATCAAAAGTATCCGGACACCTGGCAGAAAATGACTTACAAGTTCGTGGCGCCCTCCATCGGTAATGCTGGAATTCAATACGGTGTTGGCCCACACTTAGCCTTGATGACAGCTCCCACTCTCGCAGGCATACGTTCAATCAGGTGCTGGAAGTTTTCTTGGGGAATGGCAGCCCATTCTTCATAGTGCTGCACTGAGAGGTATAGATGTCGGTCGGTGAGGCCTGGTATAAATTCGGCGTTCCAAAACAACCCAAAGGTGTTCCATAGGATTCAGGTCAGGACTCTGTGCAGGCTAGTCCATTACAGGGATGTTATTGTCGTGTAACCACTCCGGCACAGGCCGTGCATTACGAACAGGTGCTCGATCGTGTTGAAAGATGCAATCGCCTTCCCAGAATTGCACTTCAACACTGGGAAGCAAGAAGGTGCTTAAAACATCAATGTAGGCCTGTGCTGTGATTGTGCCACGCAAAACACCAAGGGGTGCAAGCATCCTCCATGAAAAACACAACCACACCATAACACCAACGCCTCCGAATTTTACTGTTGGCACTACAAACGCTGGCAGATGACGTTTACACGCACACACCCTGCCATCGGATCGACACATTGTGTACCGTGATTCGTCACTCCACACAACGTTTTTCCACTGTTCAATCGTCCAAATGTTTACGCTCGTTACACCAAGCGAGGCTTCGTTTGACATTTACCTGCGTGATGTGTAGCTTATGAGCTGCCGCTCGACCATGGAATCCAAGTTTTCTCACCTTCCGCGTAACTGCCATAGTACTTGCAGTGCATCCTGATGCAGTTTGGAATTCCTGTGTGACGGTCTGGATAGCTGTCTGCCTATTACACATTACGAGTCTCTTTAACTGTTGGCGGTCTCTGTCAGTCAACAGACAAGGTCGGCCTGTACACTTTTGTGCTGTATGTGTCCCTTCACGTTTCCACTTCAGTGGACATAGGGATGTTTAGGAATGTGGTAATCTCGCGCGCAGACGTATGACACAAGTGACACCCAATCACTTGACCACGTTCGAAGTCCGTGAGTTCCGCGGAACGCCCCAGTCTGCTCTCTCACGATGTCTAACGACTACTGAGGTCGCTGATATGGAGTACCTGGCAGTAGTTGGCAACACAATGCACCTAATACGAAAAAGGTATGTTTTTGGGGGTGTCCGGTTACTTTTGATCACATAGTTGTCAAAGTATGAGTCTTGCGGATCCAAAGTATGCGCCATGTAAATCTTCGTGTGGGTTGTGACCGGCCTCACACGATCATCGCGAACTGGTGTGAGCATGGTGATAGGTAAAGTTGTCAGTTTTAGAACTGACCAAACAGCTGTCCACTATGCCTGATGTCCGCAGCTCGTGGCCTAGTGGTTAGCGTTGCTGCCTCTGGCTCTCGGGGTCCTGGGTTTGATTCCCGGCCGGGTTGGAGATTTCCCCTGCCCGGGGACTGGGTGTTTCTGTTGTCCTCGTCATATCGTGTTTTGCCATAACGTGTTGTGGTGCAGACCTGCATGAGAAGCCGTACGCACCGGCGTCGCTAGTACCGAGTACCATCGACTGAGTCTGGCGTGGGTCGTTCACAGCCAGTAGCATCAGCACTCGAAATTCACATCCGGAAAATGAAAAAACTCCGTCTCAAAAATTATCTTCTAAGTAACTAGCCAAAACTTCAGCCTTCTTTGCAAGTTATGACGGCGGCAGATTAGTTCCGCCGCCAACACAGGGTGAAATTTGGTTGGGAGTCTGTGAAACCATGTGAGATGTAATGCAGTTTCCTGTAGGAGACTTACTCGCACGAACGACCGCAGTTCCCCGAAAACTTCTCAAGGTTTCAGTTTTACTTAAGTCTGAAGTGAAAGCAAGGTTTTTTTTTAATGTTCGTGCTGAGACAACTAATAATTTTGGATCAATGACTGTTCATGTAGCACATCCTCGATGTTTTTTATGTGATCTTTGTTCGGCTGTACCAAAACTGACACCTATCTGTCGAAATCGCTATGCTCTTGGTGTTAGTTGAATTCGCATCCACTTGAAGCAACACAATTCAAACTTATTGACCAGATTGGCAGGAGTTTCACATTACCAATGTTCGGCGAAGGAAAAAAAATGCTGATTTATTGCCTATGCTTGTATATATACTGCGTGAAAGAGTTGGGAAGTCTTCAATGTATGATTAAAAAGAAAATGGCTCGGAGCACTATGGGACTTAACTTCTGAGGTCAGCAGTCCCCTAGAACCTAGAACTACTTAAACCTAACTAACCCAAGGACATCACACACATCCATGCCCGAGGCAGGATTCGACCCTGATACCGTAGCGGTCGCGCGGTTCCAGACTGTAGGGCCTAGAACCGCTCGACCACTCAGGCCTGCAAGGTATGATTCTTTTTAAGGTTTTACTCTATAAGTCGTGCTTGGATAGCTCAGATGGTAGAGCGCTTACCTGTGAAAAAAAAACTAAAATAAAATGTATATCCACCCCCCACCCCTTTCCCCCCTCTTAAGAGTTGTCAGATACATTTTCTTGTATGTTTCTGTAAATACGAGGGTAGTTCCGAAAGTAATGCCCTCTATTTTTATTCATGGAAACTACAGGAGATATACATAAACCACAACAGCACAGCTAAATGATCAATAATTCAGCTATAGACTTTCATTTTTCCACAGCCACCATCTTTCATTATGCTTGCTGGGCTTGTAAAAATCGGAACCAGCTGAGCCTAACCACTTCCTTACAGCATCTGAGTCTTGGTAATGTTCGCCACGTAGTCCATCTTTCGGAAGCTTAAACAGATGGAAGTCTGAAGGCGCTGAATAGGGACTGTACCGTGAATGTGGTAAGACACTCCAGCCGAATTTTGCAGTGAGTTGCGAGGTCGCATAACTTGTGTAGGACTTGGCGTTATCATGTTGCAGGTGAAAGCTGGTCTTCTTCTCTGGCCTTGCCCTGGAAATTCGGCCCTCAGCTTAGTCAGTGCCGTCTTGAAGCGTGCTCAATTGACAGTTTCTCCAGGCTCCAGGACATCCAAAAGAACCACACCCTGGCTATCTCAGAAGACAGTGCACATCATTTTCCTGCAGATGGCTCCGCCTTGAATTTCTTCTTCGACGGAGAATTCGCACGTCGCCATTCCACGGACTATTTTTTGGATTACGGCTCGTAGTTGTGACACCACTTCTCATCTCTAGTGACGATTCTATTCAGAAAATTGTTACCTTCAACTTCAAATTGGCCCAGCAGCTTCCAACAAAAGTCCCGTCGATGAGGTTTTAGTTCTTCTGTAAGCATTCGGGGAAGCCATTTCGCACAGACTTTGCGATAGCCAAGATGTTCCAACATTGCTTCCAAGGCATTACAGCCGACAGTGATCTTTTCACACAATTCTCTGGTCGTTATCTGCCTATCAGCACGGATGAGTTGATCAAGACGCTCTTCATTGCTTGGGATGACAGATGTGCACGATCAACCGAGCCGTGGCGTGTCATGCTCACCCTTTTTACCACCTTGAAAGTGCTGTACCCATTGCCTCACACTGCTCACGTCTATTGTCTCGTCTCCATACACCTTTAGCGAGTGTCGATGGATTTCAATTGGTGTAATTTCTTCATCAGTAAGGATTTCAATCACACATCACTGTTTTATACATCTCCAGACTCCATTTTGGAACACCCCTCTGCTGGCGCCAGCTGCCGTAGAAGAACGGTACCACCTGCAAATGAAAGAGAAAGGTTCAAGAACTAATAGCACACCAACGAAGTCTGCCGCAGACATTGCCACCACAAAAAATAGGAGGCATTACCTTCGGAATGATCTTCGTATTTACAGTTTCGTTTATGCAATGTGTGACTGGAGTCAGCCCAAACAAATAGTGCCTATCGTGTCTTTCTTGCAACACCCATTGTCAACAGAAACATCGGTGTGTTTCCCACTCAGAGGAGGGGGGGGGGGGGGGGGGGATGGACGACAATACCATCAATGTTTCGGAACCTTTGGTAAAACGGTTGTGTCCCAAGGAACACTAAAATTTATTTGTAGTTCATGTGACTTCTGATTTTAATTCAAATCTAGTTTTTTAGATGTGAACGTATCCAACTATGTGCTGTAGCTATTGCACTGGTCCTTCTCAATTTTCAAGCAAGATTTTATGATCTAGGACATAAAGGCTTTGAGAGGCCTAGAATAATACTTCTGCAGGTTCATGTTGGTCAAAGGATTTCAAAGTGTAAGAACTGTTTCATTAGTACCTTTTAAATTTTGTTCCTTTTTGTAGACAAACAACAAACTACAAAGGCGAAATTGTATATATTACACACACACACACACACACACACACACACACACACACACACACAATAAAAAACTATTTTCACCAATAGTGGTGGCATTTACTTATAACAGGAACGCCTGATACAATGAAAACTATGAGTAATTCTGTTGTGTCTGAACTAAAGTAGAATTTCTTTTTATCTTTAATAGCTTCATTAGATATTTCCTAGATGACATGGAAGCAAATTATAATCTCTGAAAATAAGTTTGTTCACTCAATGGTTGAGTGACAGACAACAAAACCAAAGGTTCTATCTTTGATATCAAATATGTCTAACAGATTTTCTTATTTTTATTTTAAAGGAGTAACAGGAGTTCAACTTTAGTAATGATTATTGCATGTGCAAAAAGACAAGTTGTACCATAATTCAAAGTTCCTATTAAATTGTAGGTCCCATTGTAATTAACTGGGTGAGCATGCTCAGAGGTCTGAGAAAGCAAAGGACATTTGACTTTGTATTTCAATGTCTATTAAAGCAGTATGGTGTTCAAACCCATACTTGAGCTATTTTTTTTAATGTCACTGCAGACATATCTTTTTCATTTACTTGAGCCACTTATTGCTTAGTGAAACTTATAATACTTTGCCAACGTGTGCAGGAAGCTCATTTACAGGAGAAGTACTGTATTGATAAAAACACGTTTTGTTTTCACATTGGAAGTACTGGGTGGTTGTAACTACAGTGCAGCAACTCATAGAGGACCAGTTTAGGCTGTAATTATTGCATGGTAGATATGTTAATGCGTTAATGTGGGATTGATGTATGCTGGAAAAAATTAGTTCCAAATTTGAACACCAGGAGCAAATCTGGCACTATATGCTATTTTTATGATGGTATGATGGTCATGCTGTCATCTGACAATCCATAACATGAGTCAAAAGTATGGCTACCATGAAGAGAGATCGTACATTGTTAGTGCAATTGTTTTATGTGAAAGGCAGCAATTATAGCAATGCATTGAGAGAGTATCACCAACTGAAAGGCTTGAGGAGAAGCTGAAAGTCATTAAATTGCCTAAAGAAGATGATAATGAAATGCTAAAACATTAGTGAGCTTGGTGTGGCACCTGGAAGAGGTATTGCCGAGGATGCTGTTGCTGTAATTAACCGTGTTGCATGTGGCACAGGTAGTGCAAGTGTTTCTGCAGTGTCACAAGAATTGTTCATCCCATGGTAGACAGTACAGCAAGTTTTGTGATCTGTACCTACACAAGATCCAGATGGTAAAGCAACTGAAACCCCATGATCCAGGTCAATGCTCTGTATTTGCCTATTTGGTTTCTGGCAAGTATCAAAGTTTCTAGAATGAAATTTTCACTCTACAGCGGAGTGTGTGCTGATATGAAACTTCCTGGCAGATTAAAACTGTGTGCCGGACCGAGACTCGAACTCAGGACCTTTGCCTTTCACGGGCAAGTGCTCTACCAACTGAGCTCCCCAAGCACGACGCACGCCCTGTTCTCACAGCTTTACTTCTGCCAGTACCTCAACCCCTACCTTCCAAACTTTACAGAAGCTCTCCTGCGAGCCTTGCAGAACTAGCACTCCTGAAAGAAAGGATACTGCAGAGACGTGGCTTAGCCACAGCCTGGGGGATGTTTCTAGAATGAAATCTTTACTCTACAGCGGAGTGTGCACTGCTATGAAACTGCCAGAAACTGGCAGAAGTAAAGCTGTGAGGACGGGGCGTGAATCGTGATTGGGTAACTAAATTGGTAGAGCACTTGCCCATGAAAGGCAAAGGTCCCGAGTTCGAGTCTGGGTCAGGCACACAGTTTTAATCTGCCAGGAAGTTTCAAGTATCAAAGTTGATTACATGTAGCAGGAAAATATTCAATGCAGTGACAAGACGCATTTTACACTACCTGATGCAGTGAACATAAAGAGCTCCTGAATCTGAGATACCATTAAAAAGCTTTTTGTTTACAAAGAGCCTTTGCAAGCCCCATATGACTGTGTGGTGTGGATTCACAAGCATCTTTATTCTTGGTCGATTCTCCTTTGAAGAGAATACACCCAGAAGGCCTGTCAGGTGTACCATGATGTCTGCATGTTATTGAGACCTCCTTGTGTATCATACTGTTCCTAGTTTGGAAGAGTGCAACTGTATTTTCATGCAAGATGGGGCAACACCCCCTATTGCCTGATCAGTGAAAGATTTGCATTATGCATCCTTCCATGAATATGTTTATGTTTTCCAAATGCATGGCCTGCAATATCACCTGATTTGAATCTGTGTGACTTTTGGCTGTGGGGATATCTAAAAGATTGCATTTACCAGGGACATGTTCAGTCTCTACCTGATCTCAGTGCTAGTGCACAGGAACACATTGCTCAGATTTCACTAGAACTGCTACGAGAAATTGTTGATAATACTGTTTTATAGATGCATCATCTAGTTGACATTTCTGGTGCTTATATTGAAGAAATTGTGTATGGAGTGGTTAATAATAAAATCCACACTATGCCTTCTTCGCCTGTTTGACCTTTTCTGCCCACATCCCATTCCTAATCCAATACATACGGAAACATTTCTATATGTATTTCTTGCATTCATAGTGCCAGATGTGAACCTGTTCCAGTGTACTTCTGTGAGCAGCCACACTTAAATTATTACCAGGTGCTACATCATCTCATTCTGAAATGAAGCTATGAAAATAGTCATGACAGCAAATAATTTGTACTTCAGGAAATAAAAACAACTGATCATAGATGTTAACCAACATGACTAATGAAAAATTATCAAATTTCACTTTAAATATGGCAACTGAAAGTTCTGCATGGAATACAAATAATGCGAAGAGTACAGGTAACTTTACTCCTTCCATTATTTTAAATTTAACTGCGAATGAAGTAAGTTTTACTGTACGATACTAACAGAGCAATGTGGTTACTACTATGGTTGTCACTTATTGTGATACAACACATTATTCCAAAAGTTTTGTCAAATAAGTCTGTTACACTTACATTTAAGAAAGCACTTCCTACAACTTCTTTCAAGGAAAGAATGACAAATTCACGAGAAGTCATTGATGAAAAATTTCTCATAAGTTAGAGCAACATTTTGTGATATTGTCATTTTTGTTGCAGAACTATTATTTACAAGTCTGTGCCTTTGAAGAAAGAAAATGAGTGTCAGGCAGAAAATTGAAGATCAACACTTGTCTTGTAGTGGCTTATAGAGTTCTGAGTAATTATACTATACACAATATCAATTGTGCTGTATGGCTAATCTACTCTTTGAATTACTCGAACTAATTTAAGATCACTTCAACAGTTTCCCTCTGTCAGCTGCAAAATAGCCTGTTTTTCTATCCCAAGAGCTTTAAGAAAATATTGTCATTTCTTTATATCTAACCATATGTTTCAAAAAGTGCACAACTTTTTAGCACTGTATATATCAGTATTGTATCAATAATGTCATTAAAAGCCTTACACAAGCCTATTGTTCTCCACCTAGCTTATAGGTAGCTCCATTTTTATCTGTATCTCTTCAGAAACCACAGCTTTTGTTATGTTAGGATGTACTAAACACTCAAAAACAATTTCTTAGTTCATATAAAGTTTATGTGTGGCTTGATGGCTATGTATGTGAATGCGAGTTTGTTTTAACTTCAAAAGGGCCAACAGGAAAAAAATTGCGGACACCTTAGATATGGAAATCATAAATTGACCATCAGACCCTGAAAGCTACAGAAAGTTCTTCCAAGTTGTTAAAAGATCAGTAAGAATCACCATACCTAGAGGCTGCAGAACACTCTACATTCCTGGAGTTTGCAACAGCATGAAACAAATATATAATGAATGCCTGGAGCAGTACAGCCAGGACCACTTAAGTGAAGAAACCACAAAACTTGGGGATAAGGCTGATTGAAACTATAAGCAAGACAGACAAGAGTCCTGGAAATGTATGTTGGAGAGTCTTGACATGAAGCATAGTAGCAGAAGAGATTGGAACCTCATAAAATGATTGTCTAGCCACCTGGCAGCCCCCACAGATCAGTTTTCTGTCACAGCTAATCAAATCACACATCAGCACCTTTTGAATGGTAAACCAACCAGGAACAGCATGATTGCCACCTCATATAAGAGGCTACAAGTGGTTGAAATTCCACCTGAGCCATACTTCACTTCAACAGGATTGGAAGTTACTATCAGTTCCTTGAAACCCAGGAAGGCCATGGGATCGCAATGATGTCATTAATGAACTTATACAGAACATAGGGCTCATAGCTAAGAAATGGCTCCTACAACTCTATAATTTCTGCTGGTCTAACAAGACAGTACCTAAGCTATGGTTGAAGACCAAGATAGTAGCTATCCCACAGCCATGTAAATAAAGAGATGATGCCAAGAACTATTGTCCAGTATCACTGCTGCATTGCCCTTTCAAAATATAGGAACCTCTTATACTGAATAAAATAGGACCAGAATTAGAAAGCCAAATCATTACACAACATGCAGGATTCAGACCCGGTAAGTCTCGCATTGGCCAGGTCCTCTGCTTAACACAATACATAGAGGACAGTTTTGAGAAGGGAGAGAAAACTGCTGAGGTGTTTTTTGTCTTATCAGCAGCATACGACATGATAAACTATAAAATCCTCCTGGGAAAAATTTTCAAAATGATGGGAAACTACTATCTTACCGAAGTTGTGAGATCACTGATCTCCAACAGAAGATACTATGTGGAATTTCAAGAGCAAAGAAGTCGCTGGAGGAACCACAAGAATGGGCTCCCACGAGGTAGTGTTTTGCCCCCTCTACTTTTCGACCTGTATACAAATGACCAACCAGCTGGACCAAAGACAAGAAGTTTCATCCATGCTGAAGATGTAGCCTTTGCCTGCCAATCCAGCTCATTCAAACAGATTGAGAGAAACCAACAGATGACTTAGAAGTACTAACTGAATATTACAATGGGAACCAGCTTTGACCAAATCCAGCAAAGATGCAGACTTGTTTATTTCATCTGAACAATAAGGAAGCAAACAGGGAATTAAAATTGGAATGGAACTCAGTTAAACTTAAACACTGCCCAAACCAGATTTATCTTGGAGTCATGTTAGATTGATCATTGTCTTACAAGAAACGTGCAGAAAAAGCTAGAGCAAAAATCAACACACGGAATGGTATTATCTGCAAACATACCAACTTGCACTGGGGAGAAAATCCTGGAATTCTATGTGCATCATCTCTGGCATTGTGCTTTGCTCCAGCTGAATATGCATGCCCTGTAAGGAGAAGATAGACACATGCCCACAAGCTAGATGCAGCACTGAATGACTCATGTTGATTAATTATGGGATGCCTGAGCCTACAAACCATGATCTCCTTCGTATGTGTACTGGAATAGCCCACCCTCCCCCCTGCCAATGTGGAGGAAAACAAACAATGACACACGTTTTGACCTGTCCATTCTTGCTGGCCTCATGCACTTTCCAAGACCTGTGGTGGGCCAACAAAACTGCAGTGAAGTGTGCCAACCACTGGAGAGAGAGAGAGATATGAGCCTTGCTATAGATAATAATGACAACTTAATATGTGAAAATCATGATTGTATATATGAATGTATAACCAATATTTAGTTGTATTTGTAACCTAGTTTATATAGCCTATTAATTAATTATATTAAAAACAAAGATTACAAGACTTAGCAAGCGGGAAAGTGCCGGCAGAAAGGCACATGAACAAAACACACAAACACACACACAGAATTACGAGCTTTCGCAACTGGCAGTTGCTTCGTCAGGAAAGAGGGAAGGAGAGGGAAAAATGAAAGGATGTGGGTTTTAAGGGAGAGGGTAAGGAGTCATTCCAATCCCGGGAGCGGAAAGACTTCCCTTAGGGGAAAAAAAGGACAGGTGTACACTCGCACACACACACACACACACACACACACACATATCCATCCGCACATACACAGACACAAGCAGACATATTTAAAGGCAAAGAGTAAGGGCAGAGATGTCAGTCGAGGCGGAAGTACAGAGGCAAAGAAGTTGTTGAAAGACAGGTGAGGTATGAGCGGCGGCAACTTGAAATTAGCGGAGGTTGAGGCCTGGCGGATATCGAGAAGAGAGGATATACTGAAGGGCGAGTTCCCATCTCCGGAGTTCGGATAGGTTGGTGTTGGTGGGAAGTATCCAGATAACTCGGACAGTGTAACACTGTGCCAAGATGTGCTGGCCGTGCATCAAGGCATGTTTAGCCACAGGGTGATCCTCATTACCAACAAACACTGTCTGCCTGTGTCCATTCATGCGAATGGACAGTTTGTTGCTGGTCATTCCCACATAGAAAGCATCACAGTGCAGGCAGGTCAGTTGGTAAATCACGTGGGTGCTTTCACATGTGGCTCTCCCTTTGATCGTGTACACCTTCCGGGTTACAGGACTGGAGTAGGTGGTGGTGGGAGGGTGCATAGGACAGGTTTTACACCGGGGGCGGTTGCAAGGGTAGGAGCCAGAGGGTAGGGGAGGTGGTTTGGGGATTTCATAGGGATGAACCAAGAGGTTACGAAGGTTAGGTGGACGGCGGAAAGACACTCTTGGTGGAGTGGGGAGGATTTCATGAAGGATGGATCTCATTTCGGGGCAGGATTTTAGGAAGTCGTATCCCTACTGGAGAGCCACATTCAAGGTCTGATCCAGTCCCGGGAAGTATTCTGTTACAAGTGGGGCACTTTTGGGGTTCTTCGGTGAGAGGTTCTGGGTTTGAGGGGATGAGGAAGTGGCTCTGGTTATCTGCTTCTGTACCAGGTTGGGAGGGTAGTTGCGGGATGCGAAAGCTGTTTTCAGGTTGTTGGTGTAATGGTCGAGGGATTCAGGACTGGAGCAGATTTGTTTGCCACGAAGGCCTAGGCTGTAGGGAAGGGACCGTTTGATATGGAATGGGTGGCAGCTGTCATAATGGAGGTACTGTTGCTTGTTGGTGGGTTTGATGTGGACGGATGTGTGCAGCTGGCCATTGGACAGATGGAGGTCAACGTCTAGGAAAGTGGCATGGGATTTGGAGTAGGACCAGGTGAATCTGATGGAACCAAAGGAGTTGAGGTTGGAGAGGAAATTCTGGAGTTGTTCTTCACTGTGAGTCCAGATCATGAAGATGTCATCAATAAATCTGTACCAAACTTTGGGTTGGCAGGCTTGGGTAACCAAGAAGGCTTCCTCTAAGTGACCCATAAATAGGTTGGCATACGAGGGGGCCATCCTGGTACCCATGGCTGTTCCCTTTAATTGTTGTCTTTGTTTTTAATATATTTTTCCCATGTGGAAGTTTCTTTCTATTTTATTTACACTATTAATTAATTAATTACAGTTGTAGCTCAGACACAATTAAATAAAACAAATCCAAAGGTTTAGGATTCAATTTTCAGTCAGTCATAAGACCTTTTTAGGCAAAAGTCTCTTCTTTCATTTATGGTATAATTTGTATGTATTAAAATTATGAACCTGCATCATAGCCTGGTGACAATGATCAACTTTAAGTTCATCTATAACTAATTCATTAAGCAAAGGCATGTCCTCTCCATTAGGACAGCGCCATGTAATGCACTGTGGTGTTTGAATCAACCTTTAGTATGAGAAGAGCTTTAGTTTTCTTTCTTTCTGGTTAATGGCAGAATGATTAGCAGACCTGTGAAAGCAGACTCCAAAGACCCTGTATAATCTACTCAGTAGTATTTAGCTTGCTCTACCTTTACTGTGACACCTATTCAAAAACCTCTTTTAAAACTCAGTTGGAGACTTGTTTCACTACCTTAATATCATTACATTCTATGTTTCTATTAAATCCATTCTGTTCCCTTGGTCATATGACACAATTAACTGCTATGATGAATACATATTGTATCATTCTTATTCTTTGATATGCACTCTCTGAGTCCATTTTGTCCATTTGCAACGAAATTGAAGAAAATGCATGCTGTGGAGTGAATATTCTAGTACAGAGAACACAGAGACTAAGCAGTGAGTGATACAGAAATATGTGATCATGCATCTTAATTAATGTTATATTATATGAATAGATTAGTTAGTCATTTGCTTCCATTGTGTGTGGGTTCCACAAAGTTTCTGCAAGCCCAAAAGACAAAAACACTTATTACAGAATTAAGCACCATTGCAACACACTGAAGTGCACACGGAGAAAAGGTAAGGAGGACTTTCCTGACAAATAGAATTGTGACTACCAGAGGAACTATATTTATTCTGTACTCACATCCATCCTCACAAATAATGAGTTGTAGATTGCTAAAACTAGGGCTTCAGTCCTAGTGGTCTTCTAGTAAATTGTTAATTGAACTAAATTCACTAAAATAAAATTAGTGGAATAAATGCAGTGATGTGAAATGACATGACTGAAATTAAATTAGAAATGCAAAACTGACAGTGTACTGCATATGTAATGCTTCCATTAATTTCATTTCAGTAAATTTAATTCAACTGGTGTACTGCTATTATGACACAACCCATGAAATAACCTCAGGTATTATTGTACAGAAGTCATATGAGGCTACATCAGTGACATGGAAAAGTTGAATTAGGTCTGGAGGCATGCTTGAATTGATTGATTCTTAAGATATATGCTTTTTAATGTGCTACCATGTTGCTGGTGATGTTGAGTGGAGGAGTGAATAGATGTTGATGGGATTCATCTGTGAGAATCATTTTGATCTCAGACAAAAGATACTGTGAGACAACCACATCATACCATAGACAGATATTTAGTTTTTTATGATTACACTCATAATTAAAAAATGTATTGCATGTGTCCCTACCTCCCATTAATTTTTGTTTTGAATACTGAACAATAATTTGTCACAGAGGGAAATGTTAATTAGCTAATTAAGGGACAACATAGTAATTGAAAAAAGAAGAGAGCTCTTTACAGAGAAAGCAAATGAAACACTTTAGAAAATTTACATTTGGTCAATATGCAATAAAGTGGCACTGGTAAATTAAATGTCAATGGGACCTCTACAGACTAAAAAAATCAAGGAAAGAATATTGATTCTCAGTTGAAGTGATATTAATGTACAAATATGCTTGCAAACAGAATGTCATCAGCATGTTATGCTCTTAGATTCCTGTCATCAGTGTGTAACAGGCAGTGTCATTTAGGTAAATACTGTTCATATCTATATACATTCCCTTTTCAGCCATGAAATTCTTTAGTGTGGAACAAACAGGTGAAGTAGGAACACATTTTTCAAACGACAGGAAAGGGACGTAAGAATAACAACCAAATATGGTAGTTGAGCTCATTGTAAAGATCTATTCAGAATACCAGAAATTTTAACTAAGCCATGTGAACACCTTTACAAATCAGTTGTTTATGTCAAAAACAGCATCGGTAATTACTGCACAAAAAGATGAATAAACATAAAAACTTCACAGCAAACATAAACATAGCCAAAACCTTGCAGACAAACAAAAATTACGTGAAGCGAAATGTAGTGTGAGCAGTGCTATGTGAGAGGCATTCAGTGAATTCGAAAGTAAACTTCTATGTACTGACTTGGCAGAAAATCCTAAGAAATTTTGGTCTTATGTCAAAGCTGTAGGTGGATCAAAACAAAATGTCCAGACACTCTGTGATCAAAATGGTACTGAAACAGAGGATGACAGATTGAAAGCCAAAATACTAAATGTCTTTTTCCAAAGCTGTTTCACAGAGGAAGACTCCACTGTAGTTCCTTCTCTAGATTGTCACATGGATGACAAAATGGTAGATATGAAAATAGATGGCAGAGGGATAGAGAAACCATAAAATCGCTTGAAAGAGGAAAGGCCGCTGGACCTGATGGAATACCAGTTCGATTTTACACAGAGTACGTGAAGGAACTTGCCCCCCTTCTTGCAGCAGTGTATCGTAGGTCTCTAGAAGAATGTAGCATTCCAAAGGATTGGAAAAGGGCACAGGTCATCCCCATTTTCAAGAAGGGACGTCAAACAGATGTGCAGAACTATAGACCTATATCTCTAATGTCGATCAGTTGTAGAATTTTGGAACACGTATTATGTTCAAGTATAATGACTTTTCTGGAGACTAGAAATCTACCCTGTATGAATCACCATGGGTTTCAAAAAAGACGGCCATGTGAAACCCAGCTCGCGCTATTCGTCCACGAGACTCAGAGGGCCATAGACATGGGTTCACAGGTAGGTGCCATGTTTCTTGACTTCCGCAAGGCATTCGATACAGTTCCCCACAGTTGTTTAATGAACAAAGCAAGAGCATGTGGACTTTCAGACCAATTGTGTGATTGGATTGAAGAGTTCCTAGATAACAGAATGCAGCATGTCATTCTCAATGGAGAGAAATCTTTCGAAGTAAGAGTGATTTCATGTGTGCCGCAGGGGAGTGTCGTAGGACCGTTGCTATTCACAATATACATAAATCACCTTGTGGATGACATCAGAAGTTCACTGAGGCTTTTTGTGGATGATGCTGTGGTATATTGAGAGGTTGTAACAATGGAAAATTGTATTGAAATGCAAGGAGGATCTGCAGAGAGTTCACGCATGGTGCAGGGAATGACAATTGAATTTCAATGTAGACAAGTGTAATGTGCTGCAAATACATAGAAAGTAAGATCCCTTATCATTTAGCTACAGTATAGCAGGTCAGCAACTGGAAGCAGTTAATTACATAAATTATCTGGTAGTACGCATTAGGAGTGATTTAAAATGGAATGATCATATAAAGTTGATTGTCGGTAAAGCAGAGGCCAGACTGAGATTCATTGGAAGAATCCTAAGGAAATGCAATCCGAAAACAAAGGAAGTAGGTTACAGTACGCTTGTTCACCCACTGCTTGAATACTGCTCAGCAGTATGGGATACATATCAGATAGGGTTGATAGAAGAGATAGAGAAGATCCAACAGAGAGCAGCGCGCTTCGTTACAGGATCATTTAGTAATCGCGAAAGCATTATGGAGATGATAGATAAATTCCAGTGGAAGACTCTGCAGGAGAAATGCTCAGTAGCTCAGTACGGGCTTCTGTTGAAGTTTCGAGAAAATACCTTCACCGAAGAGTCAAGCAGTATATTGCTCCCTCATACATACATCTCGTGAAGAGACCACGAGGATAAAATCAGAGAGATTAGAGCCTACACAGAGGCATACTGACAATCCTTCTTTCCATGAACAATACAAGACTGAAATAGAAGGGAGAACCGATAGAGGTACTCAAGGTACCCTCCGCCACACACGGAGTATGGATGTAGATGTAGATGTAAAAAGGCAGGTCTCAGTGATCAGAGACAGTGGTTATGTGTGTGTGTTGTGTTTGCTTGACTGTGTATGTGTTTTGTATGTTAGAAGAACGCTTTTTGGCTGAAAGATCGCACGTATTGCAGTCTTTTTGTTTCAACTGTCTGCAACTCAACATATCAATCTCTGCAATCTATCCTTTTCATAACATTTTCGTTATTCCATTCTGGATTTTCCATTGCTTCATTATGTTTGTTTTTTTTTCTTCAAGGAAACCTTATGCAATAATATGGATACCTATACAATAATACCTTATACCTTATCCTCATTCTGAGCTCAACATCTCACTCATTACAGAGAAGTGCTGACTCAGTTTTTAGGCTACAAATTAGATATATGTTTGCTTGTGTCTGTATATGTATGGATGGATATGTGTGTGTGTGTGAGTATATACCTATCCTTTTTTCCCCCTAAGGTAAGTCTTTCTGCTCCCGGGATTGGAATGGCTCCTTACCCTCTCCCTTAAAACCCACATCCTTTCATCTTTCCTTCTCCTTCCCTCCTTCCGGACGAAGCAACCGCCGGTTGCGAAAGCTCGTAATTTTGTGTGTGTGTTTGTGTGTTATTTTATTGTGCCTGTCTACCGGCGCTTTCCCGCTTGGTAAGTCTTGGAATCTTTGTTTTTAATATAAATTAGATATTGTGGTACACAAAATGGAATTCAGTCATCATCACTATGGCCCTTATGTCAGCTGATAGTGTATTTGTTATTACATAATGATATGTGTGTATAGTGTGTGCTGTGATGAAGTGAGAAAGAATGAACAGTATAGCTCTGGGCACTTACATTATTAAATTACTTCTTTGCAAAACTGCATTATACACTAAGGATAAGCTAAATAAGGTAGTGTGGTTTAAAAATGGGCAAGCCTTGTCTTCAGAAAGATGGCAGTACCAATCTTCATCCAGCCATTCCTGATCTAGGTTTTCCATGGTTTTGTTAAATTACTTCAGGAAAATGCTGGAATGTGTAACAGCACACACAGTTAAAAATGTCCATAAGAAGACAACCAGTTTCATGCTTATGCCATGAACACATTCAATACATTGTCCTTTTACATAGTTGAGTCAGTACCAATAAGACATAGAGTATTCCAAGAGCAGAGTGATGTCTAGAAGAGCATAAATTGTTATAGAATGAGAGAGAAGCCACTCCACTCCAGGGATGTATAGAATGACATGCTATACATTTCTTTGTGGTGGTGCTGGGTGGTGGCTCCACATGCCATGCTTGATGCACAGCTGTTTGTGCTGCCACTCTTAATGCACAGCTGTTTGTGCTGTCTGAATATGCTGCATCCTTGTGGTTCAGCTTAGCCGTCGTGCACCAGAGTGGGCTAGCTGAATTAACATGTGATGGGCTGGCACCTCCTGTCCTGCTGATGTAACTGATGGCAAGTTGCTGTTGTGATCAAAGTGGTAGCTGCAGGTCACCATAGAACAGAGCTTACTATAAGGCACCCCTATCAAACTAAACCCCTGAGTCGGTAAATGCGTGTATGTATGAATTGTGTTATTTTTGTTGTTCATAAATTGTAATATCATAACATGTTCAACATCCTTGTAAAAGTGATCTACAGTTGAATAAAACTATTGCTGTTACTACTAACTATGAGTATTACTACTAAGCTCTGTTTCCTAATCAGTAGCTCATACTATCACCTTCTTACATACCAAATTTTGACATATACTGTAGGGAGTTTCATACCATGTGCATATCTTTCAGCTCACATTAACTGTTTCATATCTTTCAGTTCTGTTTTATCATATGGCAATTTCATCAGTCTACAATTATTTGGTAAAATGATATTAATAAGATACCTGAATGTCAAAATATATCTCAGTTCTTGTCAAAAGTTCTTGTGATAGCAATTATAATGAAATTCCTCTCTTTCATCCTTCATAGTGCCTCATTATCTTTACCTTTAACTGCTCCTTTAATATTGTACCATTTGATGACGAACAGGTTATAGATGTGTCTCTTGTTCCTCATCACACTCACTCTAAATACCTAGACTGACTCCTGTAAAAATTATTTCAATACAGTATATAGCTTAAAATATATTTCTAATTCTTTGTTCCTAATTCTTTACACAGCATTTTAGCAACTAGGTTTCTTCTCTCTGTAAACATAATTTTTATCCTCTGTCAGTTTTTCAATGTTGCTCCTTGCTGAAAACACAATTAACAAAATCTGGTTGTTATTGTAGTACACAACGCCCTACACAGTAGTAAATGATTTCATTGTAATCACAGGGAATGTGGTTTGAACTTCATTCTAGCTGCACTGGCTCAGATTTATGCAATATCTCTAAAGCACTTTAGCTGGCTGGAGACGTGCTATCTCATATAACAGCAAAACTGATTGCACACCAAAGTTCTGTAAGCATTAGTTATCACTCTCCCCAAAATGACAATTATACACTCATATTTGGCTACTTGTTAATGACATTTTTGTGAACAGTAAAAGAAACACCAGTTAATTTGAAAAATTTTGAAAAATACAGTTGCGTGTGTGTGTGGGTGGGGAGTGGAACTAGCTTTGCAAGTTTCATTCTTTTCTATATGTCTCTGTTTCTCATTCGAGACTTCTTCTGATTGGTAATTACCTCTATTCAAAAATGTTTTCTTCTTAAATTTAGAGCACTCACAAATTAAATATTGTCATAATGCAGCCTGATAGTTCTGTAGTTGCAACTTTTATGACTACAGGAATGTATTTTATTTTACTTAGAATGTTGGTAGGCTATAAAATATATAGTTTTACTCTTTGTAATATTCAGACTATAGAAGATAAAATGGGGTCTTTTGTAAAACCCCGTGTTAAGAGGTATTGTACTTAAATTCTTTCCTGTAGTCCACGGCTTGAAGTCTACTGGTTAGCACCACTGCCTCTATGTTGACGGGTGACTGGTTCAATTACCAGCCAAATCAGATATTTTCTTCATTCAGGGACTGGGTGTTTGTGATGTCCTAATTATTTATTCTCATTTTGATGCATGAGTCAACAAAGTGGTATCAAACAAGCGAATGAGACGTTAACTGAAATTGAGGGTAGAAAATGGGTAAAGTAGCTGGAAGACTTCTGTTTATTGGTAAAATACTGGAGAAGTGCGATCAGAGAAGGGCAGGATGAATTGTCACAGGTTTGTTTGACCTATAGGAGAGTGTCACAGAGACGCTGAAGAAACTCTATTGGCAGACTCTTCAAGCCAGTCGCAAACTATCCCAAGAAAGTCTATTAACAAAGTTTCAAGAACCAGCTTTAAATGATGCCTCTAGGATTATACTACAACACCTATGTATCACTCACATATGAACTGTGAGGACAAGATTAGAATAATTACTTTGTGCAGAGAGGCATTCAAACAATCATTCTCCCCACATTCAACCACACAATATATGAATGAAATGTGGAGAAAGCCTGATAACTGGTACAATGGCACATATTCTCTGCCATGCACTTCATGGTGGTTTGCAAAGTATAGATGTAGATGTAGAAATATAAAGTGTTGTGCTAGGTGGCGAAACAATCCCAGACAGAGTCTCCTGGCCAATAATTCCATACATGCTTTTCATTTCCATTGTCACTTGCTGTTCTGTCCTCTGCAGCCCCCATGGTTTATCTGCCTCCCTTATCTACATACAGAGAGTCTGTTGAGGAATGGGATGCATGCAAGAAATATCTGTGACAACACTTTCAAGTTTTTGGGATTACTGGTGCTATTTTATGTCACACTTTGTTCAATTCCTGGATATCACCAAGAATGTATCATGGCCTATGTCAACTTGCCCCTTCACAGGATATGGCTTCTTTAACATTTGATCAATGTGTGAACTTCTTTCACAGTACTACTGTAAGTGCACTCATGCTATTGCATCCTGAGTTGAGTTTTACCACTGTGGGAAGCAGCCACATCAATCCTATTGAGCATAGGTGGTTGAAGTCCATGGGTTAAGTTGTCATTCCCATTTTGTGTCCACTGAGCACAGAGAGCCACATGGTGATAAGATGATGAGAAATGCTGTCATTCGTTTAACTGTGGATCATGAAGTGTGAGAGAATGCCTCTCTCCTCCACACCAAGCTTCAGATAGTTCACAGGGATAAGACATGTTCATGGTGGTCCACACACAATCACAGCATCAAGGCAGGCAACCTCACTCAAAGCAGCAGCCACACCAACAAAGTAAACAGGCCAGTAAACAGCAACATACATGTTCCAACCTTCTGTCCTGCTGCTATTGTTTCATTGACCATGAGCACCCAGACTGCTGAAAATGCTGAGATACCATTTGGAGTTGCAACAGGAAGGGTTGCAGTGCTTCTGTTTGTAATGCAAAAATTCAGGATAACAATCCTGATGTGGATACAGATGTAAACATTGTATCAGCTATTTCTGTTGTGCCAAGCAAACTTTTCATTGGTGGTATGGTTTCTCATAAGGTTCTGTTCACATGTTGGTGGATATAGTAGCTGTGGTAACCTTGTTAAACTCGCAAACTTATATGGACTTGGGCTCCTTTCTGCTTCTCCCTGTGTCAGAAAAAGCAGTAAATTACAATAAACAGAGTATTCCTATTCTAGGCCAGTTCTCTGCCCCAGTGACCTACAGAGAATCTTTTTAGATTAGTTTCTTTTAAGTTGTTTGGTTTTACCATTTCAGATGAAGTGAATTTAGTGTCTGAACAATTGTTGTATAGACAGTTAGATGCATTATGTTCTGAGCTTTCCTCTTTGTTCTCTCCTGGATTGGGGTGTGCCAACAATTTTCAAGCACATGCTACCTCATTTTTCTGGGCCCATCTTGGCTCCAGTGACACTTGGGGAACAAGTCAAAGACGAATTAGATCTCCTTGTTCAACCTATTGCATCGAGTGGAAGGCCTACCCCCCTCAGTTACAGTAATGAAACCGTCATTCTAGTTATGCTGAAAGATATCTTACAATTAAGGGGTATCTTCACAATTACTCTGAATATGGGGGTAAAGTGTGGCCACAATAACAGCTGTCGTGCAAATGGAATGCAGTAGGATGTGCCGTACGTCAGAGCTGGATGAAGGATGGAGTGGAATTTTAGCAGTGAGAGCGTATACACAAATTCTGGCAAAAGAACATTTATTAGATCAGTAAATTTAATTGCACACATTAACATTTATAGTGAATAATATGATGGTTGCTGTTGCCTGCAATCTATTATGCTGCATATTAATTAATCCTAGAATTTTACTTCAGAGTGCTCTGCAAGATCTATGATCTGTTGAAGAGGAATGATCAAAGGATGATTTAATCACGAACACTTGCATTCACACACACTTGAGAGAATAACAGGATACAAAAGAACTGAAAACTTTCATTACAGCACACGTGGGTAGCAAGAGGGGCTGTTCCCTTGATTTCAACATGTGGGATAAATTAATAAAATTTCTATTTGATATGAATTGCTATAAAAATGAAGCACAATTAAGAATCATAATTACTTCAGATATTCTACAGCAGAAGACCACTGTGGCATTGGCACGGTAAACTTTCTCATTAGATAATGATCATGTGGTCTTCACGAACAAAAGTGTGCACAAAGAAAGTTATCAAGTGAGACAATTTGCATAAAATTCAGTCATAAAATCATGGAAATCATATGCAATATACATGCTCTTGCAAAGGGCATACTCAACAAAATGAATTGAACCACAGTAAACTCAACACAGCTCCATGTATTTGTTTTAACAGTTCAACTGAACAATAGCTTACACTGTCCATGGATTTTAACACTCACAAATTAGAAAGTAAAATTTGTCACACACAATAATAAACTAATGATGAAAAGAATCATTTGCTTTGACTAGCTTTGAAAAACTTACATAAAGCACAACATTAACTTCTCGTCGAAAAGGCACACTTACCGCCAGTAGGTCTCACCCGTCTTGTATCCCACGGAACACTTCAAAATGCTCAAATGTACGTGAAATCTTAAGGGACTTAACTACTAAGGTCACCAGTCCCTAAGCTTGCACACTACTTAACCTAAATTATCCTAAGGACAAACACACACAACCATGCCTGAGGGAGGACTCTAACCTCAGCAGGGACCAGCCGCACAGTCCATGACTGCAGTGCCTTAGACCACTTGCCTAATCCTGCGCAGCACAGAACACTTCATGAGCATTCGCTCTCCAACTAAAACTGCTCCCTGTACCTATGGAAGTGGCCAGAGGAACCCCTATTATGGTGCCAACCTATACAAAAGGTTCATGTGAGGCAAACAGAAACCTATTTACTACCTGGTACATGTTTCCTATAGTTGGCTGTTCTGACACAGTGGCAGACTACTACACTCCCACAGATCTACACACTGAAATCCTTGCACACTCTGATTCATACATACAACTGATCAGACAAGAAGAAGAAAAAAAAGATGCATTGAAAAATGGCACTTAAATGTATCAAACATGCGTGTGGGGCTCCAACAAGTACCAATAACCTAATGAAATGTCAATGCAAAATATGGATACTATACTATGGCCACCACAAATGCACTCAGCTGCTCAGTATTTTTCCTTTTCTTCTTTGCATGTAGAGTAAAAGACCATTTGCACCAGCAATTGAGGTACCAGAGGCAAACAAATGAAGCTGTGTGGTATAGCAAAATCATGAAGAAGCTCATGCAGAGAACCTTCAATGCTTCTGAAGCAAATTTAAAGTTTCTGCAGATGCACCATCATATTGGATACATACTCAATACCGTACCCAGATGAAATCTTTGCAAAGTTACCAGGTGGTCAATATTTCTCAAAAACTGACTTGTCAGATACCTATTTACAACTCTCCTTAGAAACAGTCACAATGTATGTTACTTGTCAGTACCCCTTGTGGAACCTACAAATTCTTTCAGTTGCCTTTTTGAGTTGCTAGCACCCCTGCCATTTTTCAACATTTCTTGGAAAAACTTATCATGTCTGTGATGGCATGTTCAAACTGTTTGGAAGACATTGTAGTTTTTGGTGACTCCACTGAGGAATGTTTACAAAATCTCCATACTATTTCTTCTGTCCTTCAAGTGGCCGAGTTGAAGTGTAAATCAGAAAAATGTCATTTTTTTCAACCTTCTATCATTTCTCTCAGGTTTTTAGTTCCTTATGAGCACCTCAAACCCTTGCATCAACATGTTCCTGCTATTGTGTTGCTTCCACATACTACATCAGTGAAAGAACTTCAGGTTTTTCTAGGGAAAGTCACCTACTATAGATTTTTGCCTTGGGTACAATCAGCAGGTGTTACAGGAATTGCTGCTCAAAGGGGGTCAGTTTTGCTGGTCACCAGCTTGTGAAACTACATTTTTCACCCATTAAGACCATATTACAGTCTGTGACCTGCATAGTGATATACCAACCAGGCTTCCACTTGGTCCTTGCAACAGACACTTCACAATACAGGCTCGGGGCGGTACTGGCTCATATATTTTCTGATGGCTCTAAGTGACCCATTGCTTATGCCCCAAAAATGCTGACTCTCCTGCCCAAACTAGGTATTCTCAGATAGAAAAGGAAGTTTTGGCAATTGTATATGCTGTGAATAAATTCCATATTTTTCTCTACGGTAGCAAATTCCACCTGGTCACCAATCACAAACCATTGGTTTCCTTATTCAGACCTTCCGCATCATTACCAGATAAAGTGGCACATTGCATTCAACATTGGGCTCTTTTCCTTTCGTTTTACAACTACAAGATTGATTTCTGCCCTATGCATCAACACTAAATGCTGGTTAATCCAGGACCCAGATTGCAGGATTTGATCAGTCTGAACTGCTTTGTTTCCTCATTGATGTCACCACACAGCAGGCAGTTGATGGTTTTCCTGTAACTAGCACATGAATCATGAAGGCTGCAGCTTTGGATCCTGTTTTGTGGAAGGTCATAAAATTTGTGCAACATGGGTGGCTGGATTCACCACTTTCTTGTGTGTCCAGCCCTCTCCATAATTATTCCTTCTTTCGACGTAGATTCTCTGTCATGTATGGTGCCCTACTTTGATATGCAGATCACATGGCTCCTTGAGTAGTGATCTCCTCAGTGCTTGATTTGTAAGTTCTCCATCTATTACATGCAGATCATTGGAGTTTATCACACATAAGAGTGCTGGCCCATTGACATGAGTAACCACCTGGTTGCCTCCTGTTCACAGTATGCAATGCGCACACGCACATACATGCGCACACTCGTGTGTGTGGCCCCCACCACACAAGACAAGCTGAGCTATGCTCAGCCTCAGTTCTCTATCTGTATTGCTACAGCTCTTTGTGAACATAATTGGTTCCTCGTGAATGTTACTTAAATACTGTGTTCAAGTTGTTAATGCTTCTGTGGAATAAAGTTCTGTTCAGTCTACTGGTTGTGTTATACTTCACCTAATTACAACACTTTTAATGATATTAGTTCACATTGACTAATGTTTGTGAATAACTAAGTTCCATATTGTACCAACAGCCATTGCATTTGTTTTAGTATTATTCATTACGGATATAAATCTGACATAACCACACTTTGGAACAAGTTTACATAAACTAAAAGGTTAAACAATTCTTCTTAACTAGCTGAATTCTGTCACTCAAATAAATTTTATTTTTTAAAAAAGCAGATAAGGTCATAAACTAAAAGTGGGGATATTACAGTCAAAAGAGCCAGGTAAGCTCTCATGTATACCACCCCGTACAAATGCACTATCTTTCCTCCAGTCATCCTCTTAACAATGAAGCCTTTGTACCTACACAAATAAATATTTCAGTTTCTTTTACTTATGTGAAAATTATACTGGAAAGTTCTGGGTGAAATATGAACAATACAGGAGTACAGGTAATTACTCACTCTAGAGTGAGTTCAATAACTGCTTCAAAATCTATGCATGCTATTTTGATTGCCCTTCTCTCCCTCACCCAATACCAGCTTCTCTGAATTATATATCTAGGAATTGCCTCTACAACAGATTCTTTGTTTGTACTTTGCTCCTGACCTCAATTAACGCTAGTCCCTGTCCATTCCTACTTTAACCCATGTTCCCATGCCTCACACTGCCACTTCACTCCATTAATCTACTCTCACACTTTCCTCTCGGTGGCCACCTTCTTCCTTTGTTCTGCCTCCCCCCATCCATCCTCTCTTTCCCAATGCTCTCCTACACTTCACTGTATGCCACAACCAACTCTCCCTGTATGGACCTGGGTATCTCACTGGTGCCATAATCCTATCCCATTTCCTAGATACCTCTCCTTCTTTCTAAATCTCCCTTTCCCTCCATACTTTCTTGCTCCTCTCATTCACTCCACCTTCTATATATGTGACATAATATGGGTATCAGAGTATCTAGAATCTCACATTAATAAGTAAACAGTAGGTTTAACCACATAACAAGAAAAAGAAGAAGAAGAAGAAGAAGAAGAAGAAGCAACTTCTTTTAGTTTTTTTTTTCTTTCCTTTTGTGAAGGTATAAGGTATTCTGCATTGCTATATATATAGTAAAGATATGAAAGTGAAACGGAAAATGAAAAAAAATAGTGTGTAAATATGATGAGGACTGTGTTACACTTACCAAAATCAGAAGAAACAGTACACAAAGACCTCAAAAAAGATAGGAAACCTTTAGGTGTTGGAGCTGGGAGTATACTGACATATATGTGAAAGTTTTTGGGTAAAAATGAGAAGGAAAATTAAAATGATGAAAGTGTAACAAAGGCAAGAATTAGCAGCACCACCACTTATATACTATATCTTTCCTCTCCTATTAGATTTTCCTCCATATGAAAAGAATGGCCATTTTTTTTAAAGTTATCTCAGTTGCATCCTCTCCAGTTGTGCCTGTTTGGTACCTGACATGTAAGTGTGATCTATTCAAAATACTGGATGTTAACATACAGTGTGTAATTGAAAATATATGGCAAAACTTTCAGGACACATTCTATCACATGGAAGAAGACAATTTGTTATACAGGGTTATTTTTTCCACCATGTACACCCTATAGAAATTGATCGGTGAGAGGATACGGAACATAAAAGGTCTAATGTTCAGAAATGCATGGTTTCCATGCTAGAGGCCATTTATTCAATCATACTTTGTTACACAGACTGCAGTCTAATATGTACTGTATCATGCAGCCACAGTTACAGTATGCATGGTTTCCTCCCAGAGGGTGGTACTGTTCCTCATACATCATGCCGTATCTCCCTCTCCTGTCATAGTAATTGGTAATGTTGTGTCCAATTCATTCTCTTGCTGACCCACATTATAGTGGCTGTGATGCAGCATTGTACACAATGGTTTGATATTTGAACTGAGAGCCTTCCAACATGGTGTTTATTTATGGAAAGGCAAATGGCAACAGGAGGCAGATAGCAAGGTCATATCAGGAGACATATTACCACTGCCACAGCAGTCAATGATTGCAATAGTGTTTCACCATTTGTTTGAGACAGGTTCATTTCAGGAAGGAGGAAATCGTGAAGGATCTACCCAAAATGTTCGGACACCAAACTTGGAGGAAAATGTGATTAACACTGTGGAAGGCAGCTGGTGTGTCAGTACAAGGCAGTTGATCCACCAGTATAGGGTAAGCTAGACAGCTGTTTGGAACATTCTCCATGACAACTGCTACTACACTTTTCACTTACAGTGTGTGCATGGCTTACTAGCAACAAACTTTCCACATTGGGAGCAGTTTTGTCACTGGTTTCTTCACCACACAACCACAATTCCAGGATTTGTGTCATCCATCCCGTTCACAGATGAGGCCACCTTTATATGGAGTGGTATCCTCATAAGTCATCTGTGGGATAGTATGCAGAACCCCAATGGTATGGGGACACCAAATCATCAGTGTTGGTGCAGCTGGAATGTTTGGGCCAGGGTAATTGGCAACCGTATTTTGGGACTAGTCTTCCTTCCATTTCGCCTGACAGGCCATAACCATCAGCCTTTCTTGTGGGTGACTTTGCCTCCCCTGCTGGAAGGAGTATCATTGATGATTCAAAGGGTTATGTGACTGCTACATGCAGGTGCTCCAGCCCACTTTGCCATTAACATCTGGATGCATCTCAGTTATGTCCTCCCTGGTTGATGGATCAGGGGTTCCAGTTGTGTGGCCTGTTCATTCACCAGATCTCAACCTGTGTGATTTCCGGTTATGGGGCCATCTCAAAAGCATCATGACACTGGAGCATTGTATTCATGCTCCCTTTGACACTGTTCGAATGCAGACAGGCCAATGTGCACATGAGACAGAGCCTGTTATGGCATGTACACACATGTGTTGGGGCACATTAAAACCATTTTCAACACATACTGTAACTGTCGCTGTGTGATACAGCATGTATTAGATGACAGTCTCTGTAACAATGCATGATTGAATAAATCATCTCTAGCATGGAAACCATGCATTGCCAAACATAAGTTCACTAGACCTTTTCTGTTCCCTACCCTCTCATCGATCAATCAGTAGAGTCTGTACATGGTGGAAAAGATCACTCTGAATACAGGGTGAAAAGTATTTAAACCGACAAACTCTGGGAGGTTGTAGAGGACATCCAAACAAATATTTTTCCCTAATGTCATTTTTTCCTGTGAGGAGTATTTAAACTGGTAGAGGAAGATTCACCTGGTGGCAAATAAATTAAACCAACAAACACTTTTCCATTTTTTATGAGCAAAACGCAACACATTAACACAACCCAATTTCAATTACAGCAAATTTTCAAAAATGCCTCCATTGACATGAAACAAAGGTTACACCGTCAGATCATGTTCAGTCTGACACACGCAAAAACCCCCAGGAGTATCCTGAATTGTTCCTGCTGCTGCTACTATACCGGCAACTGGATCCTCTTCTGATGCAACAGGAGTTGCGTAAACAAGGTTTCACATCTCTCCCCACACAAAGAAGTCCAGAAGGGACATATCTGGGGATCGAGCAGGCCGTGGTACAGGACCACCTCTGCCGGCACCCCGTCATGTTGGAACCACATACATTGTCTTGTAGGGAGTGGGACATCTTGCAGCAATTCTGGCAATGCTCTGGCGAGAAAATTGTAATAGTGCCTGCCATTTAATGGCCTCTGTAGCAGATACGGCCCAATTAAACAGTCCCCAAATGATTCATTTCCATGTTAGAACTCATTTTCTACAGCTCATATTGGGAAGCACACAGTAGCAGAATGTACTGCGATACCATGTGAAACTCTTCCATACAGGAAAAGTTAAAAGTGCCCTCAGTTATCACTGATGTAGGCATCAAATCCACATTCTATTGAACTCTAGATGTATTATTACACAGCCTTTCTCGATATTAAAAAAAGAAAAGAGGACATCATGTTTTTGCACCATGATTGCATATATAAGAACTTTCCAATGCCTGCACATATAAAATTTTATTTCCTTCACCATACTGAATGTGGCCTACCCCCATGAACCATGGACCTTGCAGTTGGTGGGGAGGCTTGCATGCCTCAGCGTACAGATGGCCGTACTATAGGTGCAACCACAACGGAGGGTATATGTTGAGAGGCCAGACAAACGTGTAGTTCCTGAAGAGGGGCACCAGCCTTTTCAGTAGTTGCAGAGGCAACAGTCTGGATGATTGACTGATCTGGCCTTGCAACACTAACCAAAACAGCCTTGCTGTGCTGGTACTGCGAATGGCTGAAAGCAAGGGGAAACTACAGCCATAATTTTTCCCGAGGGCATGCAGCTTTACTGTATGGTTAAATGATGATGGCGTCCTCTTGGGCAAAATATTCTGGAGGTAAAATAGTCCCCCATTCGGATCTCCATGGGGAGACTACTGAAGAGGACATCGTTATCAGAAGAAAGAAAACTGGCGTTCTACGGATCGGAGTGTGGAATGTCAGATCCCTTAATCAGACAGGTAGGTTAAGGAACAAGACTTTTGGTCAGGTGAATACAGGGTTATAAATACAAAATCAAATAGGGGTAATGCACGAGTAGGTTTAATAATGAATAAAAAAATAGGAGTGCAGGTAAGCTACTACAAACAGCATAGTGAACGCATTATTGTGGCCAAGATAGACACAAAGCCCATGCCTACTAAAGTAGTACAAATTATATGCCAACTAGCTCCGCAGATGATGAAGAAATTGATGAAATGTATGATGAGATAAAAGAAATTATTCAGGTTGTGAAGGGAGACAAAAATTTAATAGCCATGGGTGACTGGAATTCGAGAGTAGGAAAAGGGAGAGAAGGAAACATAGTGGGTGAATATGGATTGGGGGATAGAAATGAAAGAGGAAGCCATCTGGTAGAATTTTGCACAGAGCATAACTTAATCATAGCTAACACTTGGTTCAAGAACCATAAAAGAAGGTTGTATACATGGAAGAATGCTGGAGATAGTAGAAGGTATCAGATAGATTATATAATGGTAAGACAGAGATTTTGGAACCAGGTTTTAAATTGTAAGACATTTCCAGGGGCAGATGTGGACTCTGACCACTATCTATTGGTTATGAACTGTAGATTAAAACGGAACAAACTGCAAAAAGGTGGGAATTTAAGGAGATGGGACCTGGATAAACTGACTAAACCAGAGGTTGTACAGAGTTTCAGGGAGAGCATAAGGGAACAATTGACAGGAATGGGGGAAAGAAATACAGTAAAAGAAGAATGGGTAGCTCTGAGGGATGAAGTAGTGAAGGCAGCAGAGGATCAAGTAGGTAAAAAGACGAGAGCTAGTAGAAATCCTTGGGTAACAGAAGAAATATTGAATTTAATTGATGAAAGGATACAATATAAAAACGCAGTAAATGAAGCAGGCAAAAGGGAATACAAACGTCTCAAAAATGAGATTGACAGGAAGTGCAAAATGGCTAAGCAGGGATGGCTAGAGGACAAATGTAAGGATGTAGAGGCTTATCTCACTAGGTGTAAGATAGATACTGCCTACAGGAAAATTAAAGAGACCTTTGGAGAAAAGGGGGCTACTTGTATGAATATCAAGAGCTCAGATGGAAACCCAGTTCTAAGCAATGAAGGGTAAGCAGAAAGGTGGAAGGAGTATATAGAGGGTCTATACAAGGACGATGTACTTGAGGACAATATTATGGAAATGGAAGAGGATGTAGATGAAGATGAAATGGGAGATACGATACTGCGTGAAGAGTTTAACAGAGCACTGAAAGACCTAAATCGAAACAAGGCCCCGGGAGTAGACAACATTCCATTGGAACTACTGAAGGCCTTGGGAGAGCCAGTCCTGACAAAACTCTACCATCTGGTGAGTAAGATGTATGAGACAGGCGAAATACCCTCAGACTTCAAGAAGAATATAATAATTCCAATCTCAAAGGAAGCAGGCGTTGACAGATGTGAAAATTACCGAACTATCAGTTTAATAAGTCACAGCTGCAAAATACGAATGCGGATTCTTTACAGGTGAATGGAAAAACTGGTAGAAGCCGACCTTAGTGAAGATCGGTTTGGATTCCGCAAACATGTTGGAACACGCGAGGCAATACTGACCCTACGACCTATCTTAGAAAATAGGTTAAGGAAAGGCAAACCTACTTTTCTAGCATTTGTGGACTTAGAGAAAGCTTTTGACAATGTTGACTGGAATAATCTTTTTCAAATTCTAAAGATGTCAGGGGTAAAATACAGGGAGCAAAAGGCTATTTACAATTTGTACAGAAACCAGATGGCAGTTATAAGAGTCGAGGGGCATGAAAGGGAAACAGCAGTTGGGAAGGGAGTGAGACAGGGTTGTGGCCTGTCGCTGATGTTATTCAATCTGTATATTGAGCAAGAAGTAAAGGAAACAAAATAAAAATTCGGAGTAGGTATTAAAATCCATGGAGAAGAAATAAAAACGTTGAGGTTCGCTGATGAAATTGTAATTCTGTCAGAGACAGCAAAGGACTTGGAAGAGCAGTTGAACAGAATGGACAGTGTCTTGAAAGGGGGGTATAAGATGAAAATCAACAAAAGCAAAACAAGGAAAATGGAATGTAGTTTAATTAAGTCGGGTGATGCTGAGGGAATTAGATTAGGAAATGAGACACTTAAAGTAGTAAAGGAGTTTTGCTATTTAGGAATTAAAATAACTGATGATGGTCGAAGTAGAGAGGATATAAAATGTAGACTGGCAATGGCAAGGAAAGCGTTTCTGAAGAAGAGAAATTTGTTAACATCGAGTATAGATTTAAGTGTCAGGAAGTCATTTCTGAAAGTATTTGTATGGAGTGTAGCCATGTATGGAAGTGAAACATGGACGATAAATAGTTTGAAAAGAATAGAAGCTTTCAAAATGTGGTGCTACAGAAGAATGCTGAAGATTAGATGGGTAGACCATATAACTAATGAGGAAGTATTGAATAGGATTGGGGAGAAGAGAAGTTTGTGGCACAACTTGACCAGAAGAAGGGATCGGTTGGTAGGACATGTTCTGAGGCATCAAGAGATCACCAATTTAGTATTGGAGGGCAGCGTGGAAGGTAAAAATTGTAGAGGGAGACCAAGAGATGAATACACTAAGCAGATTCAGAAGGATGTAGGTTGCAGCAGGTACTGGGAGATGAAGAAGCTTGCACAGGATAGAGTAGCATTGAGAGCTGCATCAAACCAGTCCCAGGACTGAAGACAACAACAACATAGAATGTGGGGACCAGGAAACTGATATGCTTCTTGCTAATAATCTGTCATGGAATCTGTTATTTAGCAGTTGACAGACAGTAACTGAGAAAATTAGGTCATATGAAACCTTTGGTGTACCTAATCCTGGGACAAGCTACAGCCTTTCTTCATGTTTGTATTGTGGAAAGCTGCAAAACTGTAGATAATACTCCAGAGACACATGAGCACATATGGGATTCAGAGTGATACGAGGTTAATGCATTTTGTTCCCATAAGGTTCACATGATTAACACATTTATACCTGTTTAACAGGTGTTCTAATATGAAAACAAATTGTTTCTAGATAAATGTCCATATTACGTATTTTCTTCTTTGGCATGGAGGAGGAGCAGGTGCTGAAAGTAATTGCGCCTCTTTGTTACACTATTTAGAAGTGTAAATACAGAAACAGCTATGGGAAATAAGTCTAAAGTTAATGTTGCTATTAGCTAATATGAAGAGGTATTATAAGTTACCACTACTTGCATCTTCTGCAAATTTGTGACTTGAGAGAAAGAGAGAGAGAGAGAGAGAGAGAGAGAGAGAGAGAGAGAGAGAGAGAGAGAATGTGTTTGTGTGTGTGTGTGGGGGGGGGGGGGGGGGGGAGAGGACTATTGTCTCTGGACACTTATTTAGTTTTTCTATAGCTGCCCTAAATGAATTCTGGTGAAAGCTGCTGAAGTGGTTCATTCAATATTAATAAAGATGCATCATCGCTAATGAAAGAGATATTAATGACTAATGCCACATTAAGCTCTAGCCTTGCTATATTGTTTGCTTTTTTATGGGTTTTAAAGATAATTTACCCACTTGTTACAGATTGTGAAATCAACAATCCCTTAGACAAAACCGTCTCACTTATCAAGACTATATAGTGCAATCACAACTTCTGGAGGGCTCCATTTTTTACTATCTGTTGGCTATAATTACTCCTTCCATTAAATTTGCTGGTTTGTGAACACCTGTCATATAATACGAGATTCCAGTTTGAAGACAAAATTATTCTTGAAGATGAGACACTCAGTTCTGGAAATCTATAATTCTGAAGACCAAATTTGACTGCTTCCATTGTCAAGAGTTACTTAGAGTTGGGATGATGTAGTACTTGATCCGAAGATAGCTGGTCTGACTTCTTATGATGAAATAAATTATAAGCATTAAAAGTTTACCATGAAATACCGGGGGAGGTTCCATTGCATAGTTCACCAATGGCCTGTATTAATTCGCTTAGTTCTCCATCCTGTCCTCTGAACTGAGAGCACTACATGTTAAGTCAATGTTGAAGATACTTCACTTTAAAAACTGGAGGTACTTTAGGCAGTCCGTTATTGTTTTTTCAGAGATGCAGGGTATGGGATGTAGTCTTACCATTTCCTCTACTTCTGTTTTCATTTTCACCATCAAATATGTAGGCACAACACTACATTCACAAGCTTCTACAATTTTCCCCACATCAGGCTTATGACTCAAAGAAGTAATTCCTCAATTATCCTCAGCATTAAGTTTTATCTAAAAGATAATGGGCCTGTAACTAATGAAACAAAAGTGAACAGCTGGTATTGCACCACACACTTTACATTGATGTGAAAATGTGAAAAAAACTCTCAGTTAGTAAGTAACATTGTTTGTTTAGAATATTTAGAAACTGAGAGTGCAATGGATGTAATAAGCCTGTCTGAACATCATATAGTCACAGATATGTGAAGGGTAAATGTAGGTGGATATAAGCTCTCAGCACATGTAAGTAGAGACATTGTGGAGAGAGGAGGAGTTGCCGTATATGTTAAAATATGACATAGTGTGAAAAATTTAGAAACCAGAGGGTTTTGTGTAGAGAAACATATAGAAGCATGGGCATTTGAGCTTAAACTTAATAATGGTACTTTTATAATTGTAGCTATGTATAGGACTCTATTAGGAAATTTTCAGAAATTTATGAAAAGCTTGGATTCTTTGTTGTGCTATCTGTCAGACAATGGGAAACAAAGTATTGTTTGTGGGGATTTCAATGTAGATTTCCTGAAAGAGTCTGACAGAAAGCTTGAGCTTGATATTTTACTAGGTTGTTTCAAGTTGACATCAGTTATTACCTGGGCAGTACAGGAATGCAGCACACTGATACATAATGTGTTTATAGATGATGATAAATTTAATCAAATAAAAACTTTTTTTGTTAAGAATTGTCTGTCTGGTCATGATGCACAGCTAGTTACAGTATATGATGTACTGCATATAGTAAGGAAAAACAGTCCTCCAAAATAGTGCATTCAGTTAATGATTTAACAGTTACAAATTTTAGGGAAAGCTTGCAACAGTTAGACTAACTTTGGCACAGAAAGGAATGAATTATGCCACCACAAAAGTCTTTGTTCATTTTCCAAATAGCATTAAAAGTCTGACAAATAGCCAACCAGAATTTAAAAGCAAATTCAAAGAATTTCTTAATGACAACTCATTCTACTCAGTAGATGAATTTGTAGATATGAAGTGGTAACTGCAAAAGAAAGAAAGAAAGAAAGAAATTATCTCATGTAAAGAATACTTAAGTTAAACTACATGTTCCACATCATTATAAAATGTTGTATTCTTGAGCAATGGAAAAAATATTAATGCAATGTAATGGAGTGGAATGGAATACAAACAGTGATTACAGCCTTGTTTGCTATTAGCCTGCTGTAAGGGAAAGGAACATAGGTATAAGGGCAGGATGTCTTTTCCCCTCTATTGAGGAGGGCTGTGAAATCCTATATATAGGATTCAATACAATGTTGGCTTGATGCCTGTCTCAATGATAACTGGGGGCATTTTTAAGATTTCCTGTAAGAGAGGGTGTCATGTGGTATGCTTGTACATTCTGTTATTATGTGTTTCTCATGATTAATGCACTACAGAGTTGTGAAAATGAGTTCTAAGGTGGAAACGAATCATTCCAAGACCCATGTACATATAACAAGTTTTCTTCTTCCATGTGTGAGAGACATGGCCTGAAAGTTTTGGCATCTATTTTTAATTACACCATTTATATTAACACCAAATATTTTGAATAAATTGCACTTACATACCAAATACCAAACAGGAGCAATTGGAGAGGGCCAGATATCAACCCAAGGTGAAGCAGCTTTAAAAAATGACAGTTCTTTTTTTCATGAAAGAAAATTAAAGATATGAGATATGGTATATAAGTGGTGTTGTTGCTGCTAATTCTTTGCCTTGTAATACTTTGATAACTTTAATATTCCTTCTCGGTTTTACCTAAATCCTTCCCCATATTGTTATTGGGAACTACCCCATTCAAACCCTCAGCAATGTCACCAAGCATACTGGCAAGTTACTTTATTCTCATTTGATGACTATTCTCTGAGTGGGCTTGGCATAATCTCATCTTCCCAGATGCAGAAGATAGTTCTGGATCTCATCTAAACTTCTCAAAAAAGTTTTTTCACCACTCTCGTGACATGCATAGCTTGTGATTCATTTTTTGTTGTTGGCAAACCATTTCATCAGTACTCTTTTGAATACAGGAATTAGCCATGTAATGAAGTTAAAAGTAAACACGCATTCTCCGTTGAGTTCAGTAGAATGCCCTGAAAATCCAACTCTGGTTGTGACAGTACGGATTGGGTATAATATTTACAAAGGACGTTCAAAAAGTTTTGCACTGTCGTCACTAATTTTTTTTATTTTTTGCAGGAGGAGGATGAATTTTTTTGTGAACATACTTGGAACATTTAGCTATAAGTTGGTGTATAAAAGTATTTTCTTTCATTTGCAGCTGGGCCATAATGGACTGTAAAGTAGATGTCAGATTGCGACAATGGTTGGTGTCGGGAGTTCCTCTTCAAGACCAGTGATGACTCTGCCACATCGATTCACAGGAAGTTGCTCCCTGTTTATGGGGAGCACACAGTTTATTGCAGCAGTACCGAGCGTTGGTTGCAGAGGTTTAAAGAAGGTGATTTCTCTCTACTTGACAGTCCACGATGCTGCAGATCATTGATGGCAGTGAGTGATGTGAATAAGGAGACCGTTGATCAAATCATACAAAATAACAGATGTGTGACGTGTGCTGAAATGACTCGTTTGTCATTGGGTAGTGTGGTACCACTGGCACAGTCACTATGGTACAGAAACATCTGTGCACATTGGGTGTCTATATTATCGACAAGAGAAATGAAAACGATGAGGAAGAATGTGTGCAAGGGTCTCATGAAGACCTTTACTGTAGAGTGGAAACAGTGTTTTGATGGCGTCATTATCCAGGATGAAACTCAGTTGTTTTTGTCCGAACCTGAGAGCAAAACGCAATCCGTGGAACCGTGGAATGGCATCATCCGGATTCCCCTCGCAAGAAGAAACCAAGACTTTCACGAACTGCAGGCCGAAAGGTGATGACCTACTTCTTCTGGGATTAGTGTGGTGTAATTTTCATTGACTGTTTGGAAACTGGTTCCACAATTAACCAGGAGAGTTACTGTTTGTCGTTGGATAAGCTACGATGTGCCATCAAGACCCACAGACCACAGCTTCAGGGTCAGCTCATCAGACTACGCCATGACATTGCCAAACCCCATATAGCCATTATGACGCAGGAGAAAATCAGGAAAATGGGTTGGAAAATTATTCCTCATCCTCTCTACAGTCCGGACTTGGCTCCGTCTGATTTTTACCCCTTTGGTCGTCTGAAGGCTCACCTGCGCGGTAAAACATTTGATAGTGAGAAAGACGTTATTTCCTGTGTGAAGCGATGGTGTAAGAGTCAGTCTCCAGCATTTTACCAAAGTGAATTTACATCATGTAAAGAACGTTGGACCAGATGCGTCACAGGTGATGGAGGCTACAGTGAGTAGGCTCAATGTATTGCTAAATGTACCAAGTATGTTCAGAAAAAATCCATTCTTCTCCCGCAAAACATAAAAAAATTAGAGACGACTGTGCAAAACTTTTCGAACGCCCTTTGTAGAGTCTCATCGTGAATCGAAATGACATTTCAATCCTCGATGATGCGTGCATTATCACTTTACGGCAAGGTGTATTGTCAGCATCGGACTCTGCTCACTGAATTGACATATACCATGGTGGCATCATTCGAGCGCTCAATCGCGTCATCGGACACAAAGCATTAACGAGCTGCTTTTTAGTGGTAATCGCCCACAGTCAACACCATCTAATGACCGCTACCTCCAAATTACCTCTCATAGGTATCCCGACGAGAATACAAGAGAGTCAATTGGGACAGCTGTGTCGATTTAGACGGTATGCAATCGTCTCCACGCCATCAACTTGACCTCTAGGCATCTATAATAGCAGTACAAACACTTGTGCACTATGGTGTACGAAGAAGGTGGGCAAGAGAACACCTGGAATCGAACCTGAATCCGTAACGTCGTGTTCTCTTAGCCGACAAAAGGAAGATTTGTAGAAGAGATGGCCAGGTATTAATTAACGTCCATGGCACAGAGTTGCAAGGATTCAGATGGAGAGGGTTCGATGGTTTTTTGGGAATGGTCGTCAAACGCTTCTCATCACTATAGAAGGTAAGTATCGGGACAGTCTTCTCCAACATGTTGTCTGATCCTAGAGTCAACATATCGGCAACAAATTCGTCTTTCAAGTTTTAAATGGACGATCAGACGGCGCTAACCTCATGAACACGTCGCTTCAGGACGCAGGAATAAACTGAATGGAATGGTCTGTTGACATGAATCCGACAGTGCATGTTTGGGTCGTCTGAAACTTGCACTGTGTCTTTACAGGAACACTCCTCACACACTGGATGACGTCAGGAGCAGCTGTTTTAATCCACCTCTTGGACAGCATGTCAAGGCCGGTTACAGATGGGAAAAGATCTGCAGTTTCGAACAGCCGTACAGTCGTACAGATGCACCTATCCTCACCACACGCGCACTTTATCAGCTGATTCAGTTCCTAGTCCTTCCAAAATTCATAGAGTACCTCAAGATATCCGGAAATTCCGTACAATTAAGCAACCAGAACACCATCGTGCTACGAGTCCTTACTGAAGCTGGAGCACTGTCGTGTCCCTACAGTATTACTTTTCTATATCTGCCCTCATTACATATCCTGTAGCTTCAACTGACTTCCATTTCGTGATCGAGAAATCTGTGGAGAAATTTCTCAATAAAACGAGTTGCCGTCTGTCACCCTCACCTTCCTTTACGTAAAATCCCATTCACGTAACATCCAAGTCACAACTTTATTACACACTTTTCTCAGGCCCCCTATTGAGTATCTGATGACCTTAAACGTACATAACCTCTCCCCTGGGGCAACCATCCAATCAAACCGCCTATCGGCTTTTTCCAGGATTCTGCATCTACATACTTACTCCGCAAACCACCGTACGGCACATAGTGGAGGTTACAGCGTACCACTACTTTTTTTCTAGTCATTTCCTTTCCCGGTCCACTCACAAATAGAGCGAAGGAAAAACGACTGTCTGTAAGCCTCTGTAGTAGCCCTATTTTCTCTCATCTTATCTTCGTTGTCCTTACGCGAAATGTATGTTGGCTGCAGCAGATTTCATCTCCAGTGTCCGCCTCCATAGCAGAGTGATCGGCCGGCTCGGAGGTTGTCCCCGCTCGTGGACTGGGTGTTGTTGATTTCTTCACCATCCCATCCTCATTTATACGCAAGTCGCCGAAGTGGCGTCAACTAAAAAGATTTTCACAGGCGGCCTGATTCCCCGCATGTGGGGCTTTCGGTCTATCCACACGCATTATTATTATTATTATTATTATTATTATTATTATTAGTATCATCTCTCCAGTTGGCCTCAAATTGCCGATTCTCTATACCGAGCGAGGTGGCGCAGTGGGTAGGATACTGGACTCGCATTCGGGAGGACGACGTTTCAAACCCGCGTCCGGGCATCATGATTTAGGTTTTCCGTGATTTCCCTAAACAGCTTTAGGCAAATGCCGGGATGGTTCCTTTGAAAGGGCACGGCCGACTTCCTTTCCTCATCCGATGGGACTAATGACTTTGCTGTTTGGTCCCCTGAATCAATCAATCAACCACCCCAACCAATCACCCGATTCTCTATATTACTTCAAGAGTGCCTCTCGAAAAGAGCGTCGACTTCCTTCCGGGCATTTCCATTTGAGTTCACGAAGCATCTCCTTAATGATTACGTGCTGATCGAACCTATCGGTAACAAAACTAGCAGCACGCCTTTGAATTGTTTCCATGCCTTCCTTTAATTCGACCTGGTGGGGATCCCGCACACTAGAGCAGTACTCAAGAATGGGCCACTCTAGGGTTGAGTACAATATATCTTTTAGAGATGAGCTATACTTTCCCAAACTTCTTCCAATAAAAATAAGTCAAAGAAATTTACTTTTAATCAACCGAGCTTCCAGGGAGGTTAACTATTTCATGTGATGGCGCATGAACTTAAGAGTCGCAAATATTCAGAAGTACAACTCTAGAAGCTCGGACACTAAAATCTCTAACGCACAAATCCCAGACACTAAAGACTCACAGACGCTAGAGACTAACAGACGCGAAAGACGTTGACAGCACGTGCGTTGGGTTTATATAATAGTTATGAAACAAAAGGGACGATCGTTAGAAACTTTTCGAATAAAGCCCCTTGCTGTTATTCTTCAGGCTTTCCCGGCGATCTAATGACATCGTGGGTTGTCGGGTAATGCTCCAGAAGATCGCAGCGAGCGGGCGCGGACCGCAGAGGGAGCGCCTGGTGAAGGGGGAAGGCCACAGCCATAAATATTGGACCAGGTCAACTCGAGGAGAAGACTCAGGTCGCACCTGACGAAGGTAACGAGTTACGCTACCGAAATATCGTGCAAGTACGACGCTGATATCCGGCAGAGCATCCGGCAACCGAAGATGTCAAAACCCGTTGCTACTTTGCATATAATACTCTATTCCACTGGCTTTTATTTTAATTTTCTGCTTTAAAACGAGTATTCGTGATTTTATATAAATAATAAAATGTCGTGTGACTAGAGCCTCCCGTAGGGTAGACTTTTCGCCGGGTGCAAGTCTTTCGATTTGACGACTTGTGCGTCGATGGAGATGAAATGATGATGATTAGGACCACACAACACCCAGTCCCTGAGCGGAGAAAATCACCGACCCAGCTGGGAATAGAACCCTGGCCCTTAGGATTGACAGTCTGACAGTCTGTCTGACCACTTCTTTCTTGATAGGTCTCATTTTGTTCTATGTTGGTCGTTGAATTCTTTCGGGGCGGATGTCGGATGACACCCGTTCAGGTTCTTTGTTAATCCGTTCACTGAAGCGCATAGATCTGCTCGGTCAAAGCGGCTGGCCTAACTTAAGAACTGAACTATGCGAGCAATCAGAAAAAGCTAAAAGTATGTCTTGCTGGTCTCCTGGTGCTGCGCCAGTGTTGGTTGGCATCTGACTGAGTTGTGATCAACTGTCACTGGCCGTTGAAAACAAATAAAGAAATGACCTCTGAGCTACAGACTTCGCGATTTCACACGTTACTGTTACTAAAACGCGATACTTCACTTCTCAAATACAAAAGTAAGCAATGAATTTAAGAGTTATACAGGCACACAAAGCACTCAAATATTTAAGAATTGTGCTATAAAGACGAAGGCTGACGTTTGACTGAGGATAAACTCATGAATCATCAGCACTACGACGACTCACTTTGTTTTAAGGAACCTACGTTATTACGTTCCGTATATTGAGTCCTTCACGTGTTATCCAACGACATACCGTAAATCACAGAAACACGTTGTCAGGAAAACACTGAAACTTTTCGATGGACGCGACAAATAGCTTAGCCCTTCTTGATTACCTTTTCATAAGATCCATGGTAGTACCTGAGTCCCGCTGTCACATCACAACTTAATGTGAATAATTAATGTTCTGAAACCTTGGCAGAACAGGCTCCTGGATGGATTAGCGACTTGCTTTCACTTCCAGGTGGTGTAGATCCCAAGACGGGTGTTCATTCACTGCCAGAGCCTGGTTTCTCCACCTGTGGGCCATTTCCTGGGAGTTGTGCTGCCTGTGCTAATACGTTGTCTTTTTAAATACCAGCTTAAAGGCCGGCCTCTGTGGCCGAGCGGTTCTAGGAGCTTCAGTGTGGAACCGCGCGACCGCTATGGTCGCAGTTTCGAATCTTGCCTCGGGCATGGATGTGTGTGATGTCCTTAGGTTAGTTAGGTTTAAGTAGTCCTAAGTTCTAGGGGACTGATGACTTCAGATGTTAAGTCTCATAGTGCTCAGAGCCATTTTGAACCAGCTTAAAGTGACATATTTCATCCTATAAGAGTATCTCGATCATCTTTTCTGTATGATCACACTACTGAGTTTCTTTCTGCATCGTGTTTGTATCTTCTTATCTCTAATAATCGTTATTATGATACCAGTTGTTTCTTAAATGCACTGCCTGACGCAAAAGTGACTCGTACAGAAAGGGAGGAGGAAACTAAACGAAACTTTGTGGAATGAGAGGCTGTGTGATGTTATTTCAGTGATTAGAAAATAGAGCCAAATTTGCAAAGAAATTGGAAGTATGAGCCCACGTATAGTAATACTAGTAATGACATTGCTCTCCCTCTGGCCTGGATTCGGTTGGAACGGGTATTGTAAGCTGTTGCATCCCCCCTTAAGGGAAGCTGGCTCACAACTGTTGTAGCTGTTCCTTGATATCCTGGGACTGAGTTGCTTCCGAGCTAGTCCCACACGTGTCCTATCGGGTCGCATTCGGCTCCTTGCTGGCCACGGCAGTATGTCAGCATCATGCAGGTAGTTCATACAGACATATACCATGTGTGGACGAACATTGTCCAATTGAAAAATGGTGCCACCATACTATGGCATGAGAGGTAACACAGGTACGCAGGATGTCCGTGACATACCAGTATGCCGTCATACACTCCTGGAAATGGAAAAAAGAACACATTGACACCGGTGTGTCAGAACCACCATACTTGCTCCGGACACTGCGAGAGGGCTGTACAAGCAATGATCACCGTTAGGCCGTCTTCCGCTCACGCCCCAACATCGTGCAGCCCGCCTCCAGTGGTGTCGCGACAGGCGTGAATGGAGGGACGAATGGAGACGTGTCGTCTTCAGCGATGAGAGTCGCTTCTGCCTTGGTGCCAATGATGGTCGTATGCGTGTTTGGCGCTGTGCAGGTGAGCGCCACAATCAGGACTGCATACGACCGAGGCACACAGGGCCAACACCCGGCATCATGGTGTGGGGAGCGATCTCCTACACTGGCCGTACACCTCTGGTGATCGTCGAGGGGACACTGAATAGTGCACGGTACATTCAAACCGTCATCGAACCCATCGTTCTACCATTCCTAGACCGGCAAGGGAACTTGCTGTTCCAACAGGACAATGCACGTCCGCATGTATCCCGTGCCACCCAACGTGCTCTAGAAGGTGTAAGTCAACTACCCTGGCCAGCAAGATCTCCGGATCTGTCCCCCATTGAGCATGTTTGGGACTGGATGAAGCGTCGTCTCAGGCGGTCTGCACGTCCAGCACGAACGCTGGTCCAACTGAGGCGCCAGGTGGAAATGGCATGGCAAGCCGTTCCACAGGACTACATCCAGCATCTCTACGATCGTCTCCATGGGAGAATAGCAGCCTGCATTGCTGCGAAAGGTGGATATACACTGTACTAGTGCCGACATTGTGCATGCTCTGTTGCCTGTGTCTATGTGCCTGTGGTTCTGTCAGTGTGATCATGTGATGTATCTGACCCCAGGAATGTGTCAATAAAGTTTCCCCTTCCTGGGACAATGAATTCACGGTGTTCTTATTTCAATTTCCAGGAGTGTAATTCCCTCAATAACACCAGCCGTGACCTGAAGTCATACCCAATGGCTCGACGTACCATGAAATTAGGTATAACACCACTGTACCTCTCCAAGCCGGTGGAAGAGTGGGACACCTCTCCAAGTCGCCGACATACTTGTCGACGTTGCTCATCCGAGGTAGTGCAGAACCACGATTCATCGAACACAATGTGATGCTATTTATCTGCAGTCCATGTTTCCTGTTCACAGCATCCGTTTGTCCTGTGGTGTTAAAGGCAGCTTACGCATGTGTCGGTAATTCCCCAGTCGGGCTGCTGCTAGCCTCTGACCAATGCTGCAGGATGATACAGATTGTTGCAGGGAATCCATTACTTATTCCCGGACGGTAGACGCAGATGTGAAAGAGTTGTGATGTGCCTGGTAGACAATACGGCGATCCTCCCTTGTTGTCCGTATCTAATGACCTAGATACGGATGGCACCTTAAACTCTAACCTTCCATCCTTCCTTCCTTCCTCCCATGTGGTCAGACATGATCGACTGAAATCTTGACGACTAGCATGCTCAACCACACGTTCTCATGTAATCCGCCGGCCGCGGTGGCCGAGCGGTTCTAGGCGCTGCAGTCCGGAACCGCGGGACTGCTACGGTCGCAGGTTCGAATCCTGCCTCGGGCATGGATGCGTGTGATGTCCTTAGGTTAGTTAGGTTTAAGTAGTTCTAAGTTTTAGGGGACTGATGACCTAAGACGTTAAGTCCCATAGTGCTCAGAGCCATTTGAACCATTTTTGAACCATGCACTCTCACATTCGAATGCTCCTAAATTCTGGATATTGCACGATTCGGCCATCCAGCCAAATGGAGAACCACCATTAGGTCCCTTTTAAATTCTGTCAGGTGCTGATAACGCTGTCTCATAAGAGTACGTGGTTCTCCGTGTCCATCACAGTGATCTCTCAACATCTGACGCTGCTCACATCCCTTAAATACACTACTGGGCTTGGTAACAGCACTAAACACGAATAACATTAATTCACTGTAGTGGTCGTTCTATTTGTTACAGAAAAGTGCAAGTCGTAATCATTTACTCACCTACCGATGGTGTGTATGTGTTCGAAATTATATTGACATTCGACCATGCCTTCAGACTGCTTCAGATTTGTTCAGGCAGAGTCTCTTGTGTATCTGTTTGTCATTGGTGAATCGTAATGCTGTGAGTTTAATGTTGTTTAAACACATACCCTTCATTCTAAAGCCTTATGTCTCACAATCTTTGTGTCGGAACAGGTGACCATTTATCAACTATTTACATCTGTGAATGTGTCGATTGGTGTGTATTGAATATTAAACCCTGGACCTAGAAATGATGGAGAGGCTTCGTCCCGCCGTAGCCCTCCGTGGTATACAACCCCACAACGGGCCGCAGCAGTCCACTCATCCACCGCCGCCCCACACCGAACCAAAGACGAGTGTAGAATAAGTGTGGTGCATGCGTACCTGGAGACAGTGTTTGCTCAGCAGTCATTGACATAGTGTAACTGAGGCCGAATTAGGGGGAGCAGCCCGCATTCGCCGAGGTAGATGGAAAACCGTCTTAAAAACCATCCACAGTGTGGCCGACACACCGGACCTAGACACTAATCCGCGGGGCGGATTAGTAATACTATAATTAATTATTAATAAATTAATAATTAATAAAGTAAAATACTTCAATCTTCGCTCAGATCACTAATTACGATTTTCTTCACTACTTACGTTTTTCTTAACTACTTACTTCACTAGACCTCACCCTGGTCAATTTGATACCACATTTGGCCATTTCCCACTCTTCTTCTATGAAAATTCAGATAAATATCCGTGAGTAATTTCTAGACTTCTAGAGAGCCTTCCTTTCACTCCACTCACATATTTGACCAAAATGTAGAGCGTTCGAAGTAAATTTTAATCTCATTTGCGCTCATGTTTCAAATGGCATGGTGCATTGCGAAATACGTCTACAAATATGCTCCACAAATCACTGTACAGTTCAGTGCACAGTGGAGGGTACATTGTACCAACATTAGTGATTTTCTGTATTATTGTATTCACGCACTGCTCCCTATGCGAGCGGTACTGTGGTGGTAGTAGAAATGTTCCACAGTGTTACAAGAGCACAATGTTTCTAAGTTCAATCAACAGGGTTTCGAGAGACCTGCGACGTCTTTCTTCAAAAGATCCCATTTAAGGTCTTTGACCATCTCTGTTATACTTTTTTGTGGACTACAGCTACTTTTTACGAGGTTAGTGGTATGCAAGAGAAAAGGAAAATGTATTGAAACACTTAAGCAGACAAGCTACATGTAAGACTAAATCAAATTCACTTCTTGCCTTTCAGTACTTAATGTGCTTTTCACAACTGAAAATCTGCATATCATCGCGATATCTCGTTTAAAAGAGTTTGAGTAACACACCCAAAATATTGTGCGTCTAGGAGGACCCACAAGCCCCACGTTAATTAGTTAATACATAAATGAAATTTATTAGTAAGTATATACTTACCTTTTATTTAAAAATGAAAAATAATGATTTTTATAGTTTTTCTACATTTTAATCACATTTTCCGCACACTTAAGCTAAGCATGCTCATACGTTCTCTCATAATACAGGTTTTCCAATTTATAAATATGATAAGTATGAAGCATGAGCAGACACGGCAGTTGATGTCAAGTGATCAAGATGGGTGTTAAGCGGCTGTTCCACGTAATGGCTCTATGACAAGATCTGTTGTGTATATTTTGGTCATTCCCTTACTCTCGGACTTTTTAACTGTTGTCTTTATATATTTAGTTATAACGTTCCATGTCTTTTGTGTATTCCTTAGTTCTGATGATGGCTCATTAGAGGAGAACTCATTCAACTGATGCACTTCTGTCCAATGCCGTGAAGACAACTGTGCATAAGTAATTATGTTCCAAAATAGATAATGTGCTCCAACTTGTCAATTCCAAATTTCGTTGAATTATTCTATTGATTCTGGTGGGTTCTCCTTGCTGTAACCTTGACCCTGTATCCAAACGCTTTGTACTGCATCGTATTTGGTTGTTTTCCGTAGGATTTATCGTCAGTACCTTATAAATATTTTGGTTCAAAATGGTTCAAATGGCTCTGAGCACTATGGGAATTAACATCTGTGGTCATCAGTCCCCTAGAACGTAGAACTACTTAAACACACATCCATGCCCGAGGCAGGATTCGAACCTGCGACCGTAACGGTCACGCGGTTCCAGACTGAAGCGCCTGGAACCGCACGGCCACACCGACCGGCTTAAATATTTTGGAGTGATGACCTTAATTATTTCATAAAACATTCTGCTTCTTGTTGGAGTTTAGATCACCTGAAATCCAATACTCCTTGTCTGAAAACACGTCCACTTTTATAGCTTCAGAAGCAAATGATGAAGTATTGTTTCACTCTAAAAATTGTGCACTACCAGTGTAAATCATCCTTGTTCAAGAGTCTTTATTCTTCGTCCTTAATATCACATACGTAGCATTCTGAGTAGCACTTGATGCATTATCCAGTTAGAGCCCATATACTGCACACTGTTTACTACTGGCATGCTTTGTGGCCGTTTCCCAGTCATGTAAACATACAGCTGCTGCAGCGGCACACTGTGAGCAATCCAGTATCAACAACAGCTTAATTCAGTTTGCGTTTAGCATTGCAGTAATATGTCAGGTCGAGGCATACAACACTTTGGTAGAGTCAGGGTAGTGGCTTTACTTTCAGCAGGTCACACACAGCAAGATGTTGCCGATCGGTTGCATGTCACTCAAAGTGGTGTTTCTAAGAGGGGGCGAAAGCACAGAGAGATGGGAAATGTAAACGGTAGACCTCTCAGTGGTCGTCCTCATATGACAACACCAAAGAGGAATCGTTTCCTCCAACTGTCGGCTCACAGGCGCCCAAGATGAAGTGTTGGAAATACTGGAAATGACTTCTCCCGGCAACAGGGGTTCGTATCTCAGACTAAACAGAGCATAGAGGATTGCATCAGGGTGTTCTTCATTCCAGAAGATCAGTGAGAAATTTTGCACTGAACCAACGGAACCGACGCAGTCGAATTGCGTGGGCTCTCGTACATCGACAACGGACCATTGCAGAATGGAATAATGTCATGTTTGCTGACGGGACCAGGATTGTTTTACAACCGGACACTACTCGTGTTAGGGTTTGGAGAAGCGCTAGACGACACCTGGAACGTCAATACATTCAGGAAGTTCACCCGTTTGCAGGTGTAAGTGTTATGTTGTGGGCAGCAATAATGATGGGACGGCGGACATCTCTGATTCCTATTCTATGGCAGTTTGTTTGGTCTCTGACACCTCCAAGAGGTCCTAAAACGGTTGTAAGGCCCTGTGGACGTGCAGTCAGTGATAACTCCATACTAGTCAATGACAATGCAAGACCGCACTGCACTCTAACAGTGCCTCAGTATCTTCAAATGTGCAACATCAACTGAATGCATTGACCAACTCGGACCCCAGATATAAATGAGGCGGCCATTGCTCAGCTTCCGAATCCACCCGATAATCTTCAGGACCTCACTGAAGCTGCCATTGAGGAGTGAGACTTCATACCCTAAGATAAACTTGATGGTCTCATCCAGAACATGTCTCGCAGAATGGAAGAACTTATTCGTGTGCTGGGAGGACATATACACTATTAAAGACTGATAATCATATTCATGAGATAAAGATTTTCACTGTTCTTGTTTTCAGGAGAGAGCCTGCTATGTTTTGTAATGATTTTTGTAAATAACCGAAATAGTTCTTGTTTTCAGATGGAAATATGTTTATTTCGTTAATTGTAGAAACATCAGTAAGTGTACTACAAGAAGTCATTGTAGTGAACTTTACGATATTTCAAACTTTTGTTGAGGTGAGTATAATTTCCCATCATTACATCTACAAAGTTACAAGTCCTGTTAAGGTACATATTTCGTATACTACACTCACCAAGTAGGTTAGCTTTAGCCGGCAGGTGTGGCCGAGCGGTTCTAGGCACTACAGTGTGGAACCGAGCGACCGATACGATCGCAGGTTCGAATCCCGCCTCGGGCATGGGTGTGTGTGATGTCTTTCGGTTAGTTAGGTTTAAGTAGTTCTAAGTTCTAGGGGACTGACGACCTCATAACTTAAGTCTCAGAGCCATTTGAACCATTAGGATAGCTTTAAAGAGTCTTTCCCATCTGTTTTCATACGAATTTAAGCGGTGATATTTTTCCATTTGTTGTTATTATTAAGACATGATCAGAATATACATTGTACAAATAAGTGTATACTACGTCTGGTGATATATTTTTAATATTAAATATATAAGCGCTTATCAACCTAGTGTCGTAGTCCCCCCCCCCTCCAAGTGTACTTATTAACAACTTTTTTCGGGAAAAGTCGTCACATACTTTGAACTGATTAAACGGGGCCAAGACCAAAGGTCGTCACCAGTCTTCATTATTTACTGCTTCCTCAATTTTACCAGCTACTGGACGGTTGGTTTTCAACTCTTGAGTTGAAATCTTTAAGGATAAAAACTCTGCTAATTATTCACTGTAGTCTAAAGTTTTTAATAGAATTATTCAAGCCGTTACCATTTTCCAACACACACAGGACAATAGTTACTCCATTCCTGTGCATTTAAATCTTGATGTTAGCACTTCTTCCCCTAGTAACAGTTGTTTTGACTGCTAAGCGCCATTGTCGTTTATGAGGAATGCTCTTTTTGTCATGTAAAAGTTACGGACCGACGTGAAAAATATTCAGTTTCAGGGTTGTTACAATCAGACCACTTTCCCTTACCTGTTTTCCTGTTAGTGGAGCACGCATGCTTCGCGCCAGACTCAACACCAGTCTTCACGCCAACCTTGTCGTCTGTAACAAAGCGTTCCAGGACACTCGGTCAGTGGAACCTGGCGACGTAAGTTTGAATGTGGAACAACAACGCTGCAAGTGCCAGTCACGTCCGGTTAAAAGAGAGCTGTGCGCACGTCTTGCTTTTGTTACGTAAAACTTTAGAAAGAAGCTCGAAAGGTACGACGTACAGAAAACGCCAACTCACGATGGCGCATGGCTTCTGGTAGCCCAGTTCCAGATGGATGACGGGGACAGCAGCCGCCCCGACTTTCACGTGCAATTGATAGCCGTCCCCTGGGCCTGGCGTGGGCTCCAGGCATGCGGATCCAGGCGGCTGCACAACTTTGTGAAATCCTGGACTACGGACTGCCAACAGAGGCGTGGCACTTGTAAATAGTAGAAGAAAGCGAACGGAGGCGTTGACAGTTGCTCTCAGTAACAAGTCGACTCACTGTGACAGAGCGCGAATGCTGGCCAGTAAAATTACGTTTTAGTTACCTATTCTAAATAGTACAAACTCACGACCACACACTAGATGTAACTCAGTAACCACTTTTTATGTAGAAAAACAGACAGAGCTGCAAGATTCAATTTTTTTATTTAATTGATGACAAGTTTCTGGTTAACTGTAGCCATTTTCAAATAATCCCAACTGACAAAATAGTATATTCCGTAATATCATGTAAACCATGTTAAGATCGTACACACACTCATGTTAAAGTCAAGGTTTTCTATGAGCATTAGCAGAAAAACTTGACTTTGATATGGGTGTGTGTACCATCTTAACTTGGTTTTCATGCTATTACGGAATATACTATCTGGTCTGTTTGGATAATTTAAAAATGGACTCAGTTAGCCGGAAACTTGCCATCAGCTATAAAATGTATGGTTGTCCTGCCAATGTTCGTAGAAAAACTTGAGTTTGATAGTCTGTGCACGATCTTAACATGGTCTGCATGTTATTACGGAATATACTATTTAGTCTGTTAGGATGACTTGAAAATGGGTTCAGATAACCCGATACATGCCATCAATTACATGGAAAACTTAACATTGCAACTTTGGCTGTTTTCTGCATCAAATTGGTTTATACGAGTTGCGGCCCCGTTATTAACCCAGTATGCTGGAAATTCGTCTTAGTAACCATTTGATTTCATACACTCCTTGCTGTCCCCTCAATCATGCTAGGCCTTGTAGTCAGCCCAATGTCATACATTCACTAGCACTGATCAGTTCCAGTTGATGTAAATTGCCGGCCGGAGTGGCCGAGCGGTTCTAGGCGCTACAGTCTGGAACCGAGCGACCGCTACGTCGCAGGTTCGAATCCTACCTCGGTCATGGATGTGTGTGATGTCCTTAGGTTAGTTAGGTTTAAGTAGTTCTAACTTCTAGGCGACTGATGACCTCAGATGTTAAGTCCCACAGTGCTCAAAGCCCTTTGAACCATTTTTTTTTATTATTAACTCAGAAAGGACAGTATCAATATTTGTAAGGGCTGATTTAAGTTTTTCCTTCTTAAAAGCTCCTTCTGTATCACAGGAATTTTTTAAAATGTAAATAAGTTAATAACTACACACCTATTTAAAAAAAATGTATGAACAAACGTACGAAGAGATTTTGGATGAAGTAATTCAATAATGCGTGGAAAATAATCAATTCCTCTATATCGGCCGCCGGTGTGGCCGAGCGGTTCTAGGTGCTACAGTCTCGAACCGAGCGACCGCTACGGTCGCAGGTTCGAATCCTGCGTCGGGCATGGATGTGTGTGATGTCCTTAGGTTAGTTAGGTTTAAGTAGTTCTATGTTCTAGGGGACTGATGACCTCAGAAGTTAAGTGCCATGGTGTTCAGAGCCATTTGAACCATTTTTTTGATGTAAATTAATGTCCAGATCACGTAATTTCTGAAATGATTCTTGCATTTCATCTAACGAAACATTTATTTTAGAAGCAAGAAATTATGTGGAGGAAAAAATTATGAAAATATTCAAATGTTATTTCCCTACTGTAAGGAGGGCAACTGTGAGTGAGTGAACATTAGTTTACAAATGGCTCTGAGCACTATGGGACTCAACTGCTGTGGTCATCAGTCCCCTAGAACTTAGAACTACTTAAACCTAACTAACCTAAGGACATCACACATATCCATGCCCGAGGCAGGATTCGAACCTGCGACCGTAGCAGTCGCACGGCTCCGGACTTCGCGCCTAGAACAGCGAGACCACCGCGGCCGGCATTATTTTACAGAAAGATGTTTTCATGAGAGAGGTAGTACATACATCACTGGATGTCTCCACCTGACAGCTGATGACGAATGTTGACCAGACCTTGGCACCAATATCAGCAGACATCCGATATTTAAAAAATGAGGATAAGAGAGTATTGCTTTATCTGAGTTCATAGTTTTATTTTCATTCCTGGTGATCAGTTGACACAAGAAAGCCTAATGCGTCGCCCTAAATTTAGCACATTTCATATGTCAGACTCTTCCGTGACTAATGCGGTTATATGCCTTTTGTCCACAATTACAACAGGAAAATGATTCCTCCTGGAAGAAGTAACTACCTGGGAAAACTTTGCACAAAGTGTCATGATTTGCAAGGGGACTACATTGAAAACTAATAGTTTCCTTACTTCAAATAAGTCTTTGATTGCCATGTCGAGGACATACAACCTTGCTATCCCATTATCATAATGAATCGAGTGAGACAGAGCAATGGTTGAGAAAAATTACTTTTATTTGTGTAGGAGGAGGAGGATTCAAATGCCTGCCTCACTGTGTTCTTATAGATTTTCCACGGTTTCTAAAACGTCTTCAGACAACTGTTCCTTCAATGGCGAAACGGTTATCAGTGAAATGATATTATGGACCATATTTAGTTGATTTCATATTGACATATTGTATTCAGTATACAACTTATGGTGGAACACTTCTCAACTGAACAACAGTTTCACACTTTTTTTTAAGGAATAGGTGTGTGTTTATTTATTTACATTTATAAAGTTTCCTATGATACAGAAGGAGCTTTTAAGAAGGGGCTACTTAAATCAGCCCTTAAAAGTATTGATACTGTCCTTTCTGAGTCAAAAATAGATTACTCTTTTTTCTTCTAGTGTTTTATCTGTCACTCTTAAACTCGATTCTCTTATCGACAGACAGTTTTAGTAGTTAAAAAATGTAATGTGAGGGTGCAGGTAATATTCTCCACTATTTACATAGACATATACAGGATGAAAAGTATTTAAACCGACAAATTCTGGGAGGTTGTAGGGGACATCAAAACAAATATTTTTCCTTAATGTCATTGTTTCCTATGAGGAGTATTTAAACCAGTAGAGGAAGATTTCTCTGGCTGTAAATTAATTAAACCAACAAACACTTTTCCATTTTTTCATGACCAAGAGGCAACACATTAACACAACCCAATTTCAATTACAGTTGATTTTCAAAAATGCCTCCATTGACACGTAAACAAGAGTTACACTGTCGGACCATGTTCTGTCTGACATATGCAAAAGCCCCAGGAGTATCCTGAATTGTTCCTGCCGCTGCTGCTACTATCCGGGCAACCAGATCCTCGTCAGATGCAACAGGAGTTGCGTAAACAAGGTTACGCATCTCTCCCCACACAAAAAAGTCCAAAGGGGACATATCTGGGGATCGAGCAGGACCACCTCTGCCAGTCCACGTTTCTGGGAACCGTCGGTCCAGGAATCGACACACACGACGACTGAAATGTGCCGGCTCCCCGTCATGTTGGAAGAACATGCGTTGTCTTGTAGGGAGCAGGACGTCTTCCAGCAATTCTGGCAATGCTCTGGCGAGAAAATTGTAATAGCGCCTGCCATTTAATGGCCTAGGTAGCAGATACGGCCTAATTAAACAGTCCCCAACAACACCGACCCACACATTAACGAAGAACTGCACTTGATGAGCGCTAGTAACTGTGGCATGTGGGTTATCTTCACTATAAACATGTGAATTGTGCATGCTGAAGACTCCACCACGCCCGAACGTTGCTTCATCGGTAAACAACACAGAGGATGGAAATGTAGGATCCATTTCACACTGTTCCAGGTGCCACTGCAAAAACTGTGCTCTGGGTGGATAATCAACTGGTTCCAGGTTGTGGACACGCTGTTAGTGAATTGGACGTAACAACTGCTCTCGAAGGACTGTTCTTACATATGTCTGATTCGTCCCCACGTTACGTGCAATTGCACGAGTGCTGACTGAAGGATCCTACTCCACATGCTGCAAGACAGCTTCCTCAAATTGCAGCGTTATTATCGGGCGATGGTGTCCCTGTCCAGGTAATCGTATGATGCGGGATAAGGTGATTAGGATATTGTTGCTGATAAATCCGCTGTGCAGCTCGTCCATTGTGGTGCGGTACGTAGTACGCACCAACCATATCAGTGTACTTACTGCAGGTATATCGCTCCATTAGTAAACAGAGACAATGCACTACTACACTGGTGGACAGCAGTTGCCTACAACTGAAGAGCGTAATACGCCCTCTAACAGCTGAAGATCGTGATACGCCCTCTAACAACTGAAGAGCGTAATACGGCCTCCACCGGTTTAAATAATCCTCATAGGAAAAAATGACATTAGGGAAAAATATTTGTTTTGATGTCCCCTACAACCTCCCAGAGTTTGTCGGTTTAAATACTTTTTACCCTGTACACGAAGTACCTGTTTGGACCCGCATGTATAATTTAAGGCAAAAAAAATAAAACGACGCACCGCGAAGGAATTAACCGAATGGGACGGAATTCGGCAGATGTGATGTGCATGTACAGACAAACAAATTATTACAATTTAAGAAAAAATATGATGATTTATTCAAGAGAAAGAGCTTCACAAATTAAGTCCATCAATAACGCGTTAGTCCACCTCTAGCCATTACGCAAACAGTAATTTGGCTTGTCATTAATTGACAGAGTTGCTGTATATTCTTCTGAGGAATATAGTGCGAAATTTTGTCCAATTGGCACGTTAGATCGTCAAAATTCCGAGCTGGTTGAGGGCCCTGCCCATAATGCTGCAAACGTCTTCAATTGGAGACGGATGTGGCGACCTTGCTGGCCAAGATATCGTTTGGCAAACACTAAGATAAGCAGTAGAATCTCTCGCCGTGTGTGGGCGGGAATTACCTTGCTGAAATGTAAGTCCACTTTGGATTGCCATGAAGGGCAACAGAACAGGGCATAGAATGTCGTTTATGTACCACTGTGACACGGGGATGCCACGGATAACAACCAAAGGAGTCCTGCAATGAAAAGAAATTGCTCCCAGACCATAACTCCTGATTGTCGGCCATATGGTGGGTGACAGTCTGATTGATACCTCATAGGTGTTTAGGGCGTCTCCAGACACGTCTCGATAGTCATCGGGCCTCAATTCGAAGCGGGACGAATCACTGAAGAAGGCAGTTCAACTCCAGTCAATGAGGTTCCAGGCCAAAGACGTGTCTGGAGGCGTCCCGACAGTGGCGGGATACCAACTTCACCTGTAGCCCATCATACGAGCCGACAACCTGAATTGATGCTTCGGGGTGGCATTTCTTTTCATAGCAGGACTCCTTCGGTTTTCATCTGCGGCGCTCTTGCCGCAAAGCGGTAGTCGATGATGTACGCCCCGTTTTGTAGCCCATCCTGGGCTTACATTTCAGCAAGATAATGCCCGCCTGCGCACGGTGAGAGTTTCTACTGCTTCTCTTCGTGCTTTCCAAAACCTACCATGGCCAGCAAGGTCATCGGATCTCTCCCCAACTGAGAACGTTTGGAGAATTATGGGTAGGTTCCTCCATCCAGCTCGGGATTTTGACAGTCTAACGCGCCAGCTGGACAGACTCTGGCACGATATCCCTCAGGAGGACATCTAAAAGCTCTGTTAATTAATGCCAAGCGGAATAACTGCTTACATAAGGTCCAGAGGAGACAAACGTGCTATTGAGTTGCTCTTGCTCTAGAATAAGTCATCCAGTTTTTCTGAAATTGTAACCGTTTGTCTGTCGGTACATGTATATCAGATCTACTGATTTACATCCCATTCAGATAATTCCTTCGTGGTGCGTCGTTTTTCTTTCTTCTTGTATTTCTCTTACGATTTACTTCAAGTTATTCTTCTTTCTTTGTTCCCTTTTTAAATTTGACTCATAATTCTAATTGAATAGTTCTATATGACGAACACTTCTATATTAATCGAATACTTAGGCCAAATTATTATCCCAGCTGACGCCAATGAATTAAAAAAACGAAAATCGTATCAACTTATTAATTTCTGGATCTGTGTTATGCATCGAAGGGAGATGCATAACACATAAAGCGTAACAGTCCAAATGTTCTTCAGAGACTGTTTTCAAACACACAAACACTCACACACATATAATAATTATTATTATTATTATAAAAACTATAAGGTGATAGAATGTTAACTTGCTGTGATACCATTCAAGCGCATATTCACATTTATATATAAATGCACCAATATTGGACCTGATACATTGATATATACCAATACTATTGTTATTTTTATTATATTATTTTTGTCATTATTGTGCTGGTTTAAGCTGTCGCCAGCGCATCAGTTGACAAAGATGAAGTACAAAAATCGAGTAGTAGGCGCTGAATCAAGCGCGCCTATCACGAGAGAGGCCAGAGACACACTCACAAGCAACATGGCGCCAACGCCCTCTCGACAGCATGTATTTAGACCGCTGCCGCTGACCAAAGGGCCTCAGTCAATCATCCAGTTTGGCGTCTGTCAGTTTACTTGCAGAGTGGGTTTAGATCGTCACAGGCTACGACAGATTAGTGACTATAGTGGCACTAGTTTACCTCACACAGAATTGTACTTTACTAGCAATGAGAAAATACAGTTTGTAATAGCAAGATTATTGATACTGACATAACATCAGTCTGCAACAGGACTATTACTGATAAGCTTGTATCACAAAACACAGACTCTGTTCATGTTAAGTAAATGTTTCCAGTTCATGTTAATAAAGAACAGTATTAATTCATGAGTGCTTTTTTGTTGTAGATAGAGGATACCGGCCACCCGTAACCACATCCTCTCTCTTGCACTACAAGACTCTACAGTTATTATTCCTATTTTTATGCAGAGACATGACTTTGTAATCAATCAAAACATATAATGACTTCAGAAAGTGTTAAAACTAGAGAGAGAGAGTGTGTGTGTAGGTCTGAAGGAAGCAATAAATAATTAGGTGGTCTACAGTAGAAGGCCAGGGCCGCGCAGCCGCTCAACCGACATCGCCTGTGCTGGCAAACTCCTCGCTCTCCGCCTGCGCATGCGTGAGCAGGCACTGCTGCTGGGAACCGTCTCATCCACGGCGTATCCACGGCATGATTCGGTGGATTCTGGCAGCTCCTGCCCATGGCTACGAGGCTGCGCCCAGTGTGCTCGGACGCCGCACACACCCTCTGTCAGCGCCCTTAACGAGTTGCTGGCGTCACCGTTCCACCGGCCGAGGGATCTCGGAAGCTTTCAGTGACAATGGGCCACATGCTGACCGCAGCACCTTCCCGCTGGGTGTGCGCAGCTTACACCTTGTGGACATTTGCTCCTCCGGACATCATACCGACTGTTGTAGTTTGGTAAGAAGAAATGAATGTTTAACGCTGCTGTGTTCGTGACGAAACATCGAACGCCAACCAGAGATCCACTCGCCGCTTCCCTACTACTCTGTCCAGGGTGGTGAACTGCTTACTGGCTTCCTGACTTCGGATAACCCAGTTCCACCACCCACCATACAGGTCATCCACTTCAAACCTCTACACAAGTAGCATTAAGTGCCAAATGGTGAGATTTTATAATTTAAAAAATGTATTATGACTCAACTGATCCATTAGTTAAAAATTATGAGTTGCAAAGCATACCGCTATAGCATTCCTAGGTGTTTGGTAGCTCTTGGAAATCATGAAAAGAGAGAGACACAAATTTTAATCTGTCTTTGAAATTAACCTGCATTACGAAGGTTAGTCAATAAATAAATCGGAAATGCCAGAAAACCGCATTAAATTTCGCGCCTATAAGTATCTAGATAACAGCACATGTCGCGTGAAAGGTAACCGATACACTGCGGCCAGTGATTAATGATTTGCAATCAGACCAAGATGACTGGTGTGCTGTGAGTGTGAAATCGAATAGAACAAAGCGATTTTTGTAAGCTACAGAGCACGTCTACAGCAAAATTCGCCCCGTATACATTGAATACCTCCCAATATCTGCCGGAGCTCTTTTTGCCCAGTGTACTGCAGTAACTCGACTTGGCTTGGGCTCAACAACTCTTTGGAAATCCCCTGCAGAAATACTGAGCCACGCTGCCTCCATAACCGTCCATAATCGCTAAAGTGTTGCCAGTGCAGGGTGTTGTACACGAACTAACCTCACCATTCCGTCCCATCAATGTTCGATGGGATGCATTTCGAACGATCTGGACGGCCAAATCACTCGCTCCAATCGTTCAGAATGTTCTTGATAGCGCACTGTCATCCATAAAAAGTCCATCGTTGTTTGTGAACATGTGGTCCGTGAATGGCTGTAAATGGTCTCCAAGTTGGCGAACATAACCATTTCCAGTCAATGATCGATTCATCTGTACCAGAGGACCCAGTCCATTCCATGTAAACACAGCCCACACCATTATGGAGCCACCACCAGCTATCACAATGCCTTGTTACCGATTTGGGACCATGGATTCATGGCATCTGTGCCACACTCGAACCCTACCTTCAGCTCTTACCAACTGGAATCAGAACTCATTTGACCATGGCACGGTTTTCCAGTCTCTAGGGTCCAACTGATACGGTCATAAGTCCAGGAGAGGCGCTGCAGCCGATTTCGTGCTGTTACCAAAGGCTCTCGCGTCCGTCGTCTGGTGCTATACCCCATTAACACCAAATTTCGCCACACTGTCCTAACAGATACTTTTGTCACACGTCCCATATTGATTACTGCGGTCATTTCACGCAGTGTTGCTTGTCTGTTAGCACTGACACCTCTACGCAAACACCTTTTGCACGCGGTACTAGCACCATCTGTTTATATTCATATCTTTATCCTATGACATTTGTCTCTCCGGTGTATGGTTAGAACTTTATTTCATGAATATATTTGTTCAATTGGATGCGCGAATTCAAAGAAAGAAAAAAAATCACATTCAAGGAGCGTACAGTGATTGAAACCGTCGCTACCCCCAGGCCCAATCGGTCTTGCGGGTTGCAGAAATTTAAGAAAACAAATTCTAAGCACTATGGGACTTAACATCTGAGGTAGTCAGTCCCCTAAACTTAGAACTACGTAAACCTAACTAACCTAAGGGCATCACACACATCCATGCCCGGGGCAGGATTCGAACCTGCGACCGTAGCAGCTGCCTGGTTCTGGACTGAAGCGCCTAGGACTGCTCGGCCACAGCCGCCAGCAAGAAAACAAATAAACTCGTTGTATCGCGAGAGGTCACTAGTTAGATGCGAACGAAGCCACAACAATTCCATGCTGCAGGCTTTCAACGCTTTGTCGAGCAGTGGAATGAGTGTTTAAGTTTACAATGGGAGTATTTTGAAAATGAAAATTAATTTCAGGCTGGTAGACACTGCTCTGCTGTCTCTGTCCCAGTTTGCCACTTACTTATTGACTCACCCTCGTAATAATGTGTTACGCGTGTATTAAAAAGACTCTATACTGAGGAAGATCCAGGAAGCTGCTACAAAAGAACTCAGCTTTTACATGGGAACGAAAAATTCAAGAGAGTATCCATACTTATCTAGGAGAAATGAACACCTAAGATGAGAACATTTGACAATGACCATTCAGAAGACCGTCCACAGGTAGCTGAAGGTTGTAAGGGTTTATGACCAGCTTCCTGTACTGTAGCAGGAACAGCAAAATGAGCTCCAACACCAACGAAAAAAAATGTTAACATAAGGGGGCTACTAGTTAAATAAATATTTAGGATGTGTGACAATCAAATTTTGGATTTTTTGATGGAAGTTCATGGACACAGTAATATTTATATAAAATTAGGGATGAGTGAGACTAAATTATGTCCAACTAGAATGATGTACACCCTAGAGGACGCCTGCTGGACTTAGGCAGATAGGTGTGAAAACCTCTTATGTCATAATTTTCAACACTTCTCCTTTAACTATCAGCGATTCGTTCTATTCTAGACGCCTCTGACGAAGTTTATCTACATGACAAGATGCTGCCATAGCTTCCTAGACTACTGCCAAAGCTCTACACATGGGAATCGTCTACAGATGAGAGTAATGTGACCTGCCATATTCTGAAGAAATTTTCATGGCTTTAGAGAATTAATGCACTTAAGTGAAGCGACCTTAACCAGATAAACTAGTTGTTGTGTTGTTGTTGTCTTCAGTCCTGAGACTGGTTTGATGCAGCTCTCCATGCTACTCTATCCTGTGCAAGCTGCTTCATCTCCCAGTACCTACTGCAACCTACATCCTTCTGAATCTGCTTAGTGTACTGATCTCTCGGTCTCCCTCTACGATTTTTACCCTCCACGCTGCCCTCCAATGCTAAATTTGTGATCCCTTGATGCCTCAAAACATGTCCTACCAACCGATCCCTTCTTCTAGTCAAGTTGTGCCACAAACTTCTCTTCTCCCCAATCCTATTCAATACCTCCTCATTAGTTACGTGATCTATCCACCTTATCTTCAGTATTCTTCTGTAGCACCACATTTCGAAAGCTTCTATTCTCTTCTTGTCCAAACTAGTTATCGTCCATGTTTCACTTCCATACATGGCTACACTCCAAACAAATACTTTCAGAAACGACTTCCTGATACATAAATCTATATTCGATGTTAACAAATTTCTCTTCTTCAGAAACGCTTTCCTTGCCATTGCCAGTCTACATTTTATATCCTCTCTACTTCGACCATCATCAGTTATTTTACTTCCTAAATAGCAAAACTCCTTTACTACTTGAAGTGTCTCATTTCCTAATCTAATTCCCTCAGCATCACCCGATTTAATTTGACTACATTCCATTATCCTCGTTTTGCTTTTGTTAATGTTCATCTTATATCCTCCTTTCAAGACACTGTCCATTCCGTTCAACTGCTCTTCCAAGTCCTTTGCCGTCTCTGACAGAATTACAATGTCATCGGCGAACCTCAAAGTTTTTACTTCGTCTCCATGAATTTTAATACCTACTCCAAATTTTTCTTTTGTTTCCTTTACTGCTTGCTCAATATACAGATTGAATAACATCGGGGAGAGGCTACAACCTTGTCTCACTCCTTTCCCAACCACTGCTTCCCTTTCATGCCCCTCGACTCTTATTACTGCCATCTGGTTTCTGTACAAATTATAAATAGCCTTTCGCTCCCTGTATTTTACCCCTGCCACCTTTAGAATTTGAAAAAGAGTATTCCAGTCAACATTGTCAAAAGCTTTCTCTAAGTCTACAAATGCTAGAAACGTAGGTTTGCCTTTTCTTAATCTTTCTTCTAAGATAAGTCGTAAGGTCAGTATTGCCTCACGTGTTCCAACATTTCGACGGAATCCAAACTGATCCTCCCCGAGGTCTGCATCTACCAGTTTTTCCATTCGTCTGTAAAGAATTCGCGTTAGTATTTTGCAGCCGTGGCTTATTAAACTGATAGTTCGGTAATTTTCACATCTGTCAGCACCTGCTTTCTTTGGGATTGGAATTATTATATTCTTCTTGAAGTCTGAGGGTATTTCGCCTGTCTCATACATCTTGCTCACCAGCTGGTAGAGTTTTGTCAGGACTGGTTCTCCCAAGGCCGTCAGTAGTTCTAATGGAATGTTGTCTACTCCGGGGGCCTTGTTTCGACTCAGGTCTTTCAGTGCTCTGTCAAACTCTTCACGCAGTATCGTATCTCCCATTTCGTCTTCATCTACATCCTCTTCCATTTCCATAATATTGTCCTCAAGTACATCGCCCTTGTATAAACCTTCTATATACTCCTTCCACCTTTCTGCCTTCCCTTCTTTGCTTAGAACTGGGTTGCCATCTGAGCTCTTGATATTCATACACATGGTTCTCTTCTCTCCAAAGGTCTCTTTAATTTTCCTGTAGGCAGTATCTATCTTACCCCTAGAGAGATAAGCTTCTACATCCTTACATTTGTCCTCTAGCCATCCCTGTTTAGCCATTTTGCACTTCCTGTCGATCTCATTTTTGAGACGTTTGTATTCCTTTTTGCCTGCTTCATTTACTGCATTTTTATATTTTCTCCTTTCATCAATTTTTTCTCCTAGTATGAACATTTTAATTTTAAATAAAGTTCTACTTTTGTTAGAACCATTTGATATTTATCTACTGCGCAACATATTTTCAGTTAGATCTGAAAACTAAAATAAAAACATTAAATTAATTTCATATTTTTTATCCAAAAAGACTACGTCATTGCGGACACTAAATTGGTTTTGTTACATATGAGTGAGCATTCTTCTCAGCTGGCGCTCAGATTTACATTTTTGTATTAAACTGCTGTTGTAACAGTCATTCTGCAGATTTCAGTTCTCCCGCTTGTAATTAACTCAGTCACTGACAATGACATGAATTACAGCACAATGCACTATATTTATTTATTCACTTTGCAGCGGCGCGTTTCTTTCTGTCCCTTTACGACGAACCTGCACCTACCATAGCGTCAGCATTTCATCAGCAAGGAAGCCGAGCGAAACCTACTGAACTTCAACGTGAACCAGGCTGCAATTAAAGTCACAAATCTACGTTTCGGGAGAAAGTTTTCACCAGAAATGAAAGGTTGGAAATTTTGTCCTCAATTAATATATTCTGAAACTTAGGTGAACAAGTATCACTGCCAAGCCCGTGCTATTCTTAACACAGTCACTCACAATCCCTTTCACTCACGTTATCAAGTTTATGGTGTTGCATTTCCCAAAAACGTAATAGCTACAAAAATACTGATTGTTTTTGATTGAGAATGCTCGCCAAATATTAAGTCTGTCAGTACCAAATGCAGTCACAGTTTTTAGGCACCGACCTGCTCAATACTCCACGTGGAATATATGTCTTTTCTGGTCACAAAATTCACTTAAAAATTCCGAAATTTCTACACATACATCGGAATAATTATGCCGTCACTTTCCAACACTTTTGATGTATAAAACACTGCTAGATCCGGCAACTTACCATTTCCATCGGAACTACTACTACACTCGTCCGATCTGTTTCATGGCTAGGCTTCGACTCGTCTCTAGAATGCTCTCAATCTTCTCTACCAGCAGAGAAAGACGCGCAAAGAACATTGCTTTACCATTGGTTATTTTACTCAACAGCCAATAGCAAAACAACATTCTCCCGCGTCAATCCGCGCTTTTCACCGATAACCAATCGCAAAATAGTAAACCTAACGACTGCACTTTTTACCGACGTAATTATCTAATATGCTGAAGTTTCGATTATGCATAAAGTTATTTACTATTGTTATTTATACCCGAATTAACTTTCCCTCTACCATAAACTTACTTTACAAATCTATTCTACAGAAATCCCCTTTGTCCATATCCATACTTCTTCGAAATGTTCCCACACTAAATCCTACTACGTAACTCGTTAAACAATTACCTTCATATTAACCTTAAACCAGATTCACGCATCATTCATACTACTAAAACACATTTATAACATTTTACCTACACAAAAAGACATAACAACACTTTATGAAAATACTAGATCAGTTCATGAAAAACATTATATTACTTTAGTGCACTCTAGTGGGAACAATCGAAACTAAAATCACAGTCCACCCTATCCAATATTGTCCTATATCGGCTGAAACATAAACTACGTGCGCGTCCAGTCTCGCGTCACGATCTGTCACTATCCAGCTCTGAGACACATCTCCCACTTAACCGCCTCCAAAGCAGGATCGTTATACGGCGATACGCCTCAACTTGATTATTCTGACAATGTTGAGGAATTCGTGCTCTCTCATATATCGGAGCAGAGATCTTACAGTTTACTGTGCAGTTCTACCAATTTGTATGTGACAATTAAAGACGATAAACAGAGTAAATGGTTTTGATTGCAACAATTATCTTACGTTATAACAATTACAATACAATTAAAAGTTAGAAAGAGTTAAAGAAAGAATACGACAGAAAAAGGAGAAAGGAAAAAAAGAGCAAAGGATGTGAAACGTTTCTAAGACTTTGGGTAAGAATATTGGAGCTGTAGAATGTGAAAATCAAATGATGAAACAACAATATTCCAAGAAATAAGATGTTATACATTGAAGCGCCTACAAACTGGTATAATCATGCTTATTAAAATACAGAGATGTATAAACGGGCAAAATATGGATCTGCAGTCGGCAACGCCTACATGAGACGAGAAGTGTCTGGCGCAGTTATTAGATCGGTTACTGCTCCTACTATGGCAGGTTACAAAGATTTAAGTGAATTTGGACTTGGTGTTATCGTCGGTGCACGAGCGATGGGGCACAGCATATCCGAGTTAGCGATGAAGTGGGGATTTTCACTACTGTACCGTGAATGTCAGGAATCCGGCAAAACATTAAATCGCTGCGACCGGAAAAAGATCCTGCAAGAACGGAACCAACGACAACTGAAGAGAATCGTTGAACGTGACAGAAGTGCAACCCTACCGTAAGTTGCTGTAAATTTCAATGCTGGGCCATCAACAAGTGTCAGTGTACGAACCATTCAACGAAACATCATCGATATGGGCTTTCAGAGCCGAAAGCCTACTCCCCTTGATGACTGCACGACTCAAAGTTTTACGCCTCGCCTGGGACCGTTAACATCGACAATGGTCTGTTGATGATTGGAAACATGTTGCATGGACACGTGAGACTCGTTTCAAATTTTATCGAGTAAATGGACGTGTACGAGTATGGAGGCAGCCTCATGAATCCATGGATCCTGAATGTCAGCAGAGCACTGTTCAAGCTGGTGGAGGCACTGTAATAGTGTTGGGCGAGCGCAGTTGGAGTGATATGGGACCCCTGATACGTCTAGATACGACTCTGACTGGTGATACGTGTGTAAGCATCCTGTCTGATCACCTGCATCTATTCATGTCCATTGTGCATTCCGACGGACTTGGGCAATTCAAGCAGGACAATGCGACACCCCACACATCCAGAATTGCTATAGAGTGGCTCCAGGAACGCCCTTCTCCACAGAGATGAACATTATTGACCATATCTGGAATTCCTTGCAACATACTTTTCAGAAGAGATCTCCACCCCCTCCTACAGTTACGGATTTGTGGAAAGCACAGCAGGAATCATGGTGTCAATTCCCTCCAGAGTTACTTCAGACTTTAGTCGAGTCCATGCCACGTCGTTTTGCGGCACTTCCGCGTGTTCACGGGGGCCCTACATGATATTAGGCAGGAGTACCAGTTTCTTTGGCTCTTCAGTGTATTATTTTCTCTTCCTAAAGCAAAACTGACTGATCGATCGTTTTGAAAGCAGGCTGGTAACGTATTGTTCTCAATCGCGTTATTGTCAATATTCAACTACAGAAATCTCCCCTTATTCATTATTAAGTTGTGCAAGGCATCAATTCTCCCAGTAATGTCTACTTGCATGCGCGGGCAGGGCTGGACTTGGGGAAGCATCTCGTCAGGCTGTGATGCCCCAGCTCAGCATCTTTATTGTGGCTGAGATGGAAACCTTCCTTGTTCCTCTTGCAGATCAGGACGATAATACACAATGGAGAATCCAGTCTAATGAACCTTACAACGTTTATAACTTAGGAGAGCATGGATGTTGCGGATTCTGTAGGAGGTATCAGCAATGTATGTACTGTTCTTGAATATTTTTAGAATGACTATTATTTAACATGTTTGCATGTGCGGTTTTTAGCGGAAAAGAGGGCGTTACAAAACTGCAACGGAAGTTGCTAACAAAATGGTCCATTAGTGAGTCAAAGAATGTGACCAGTCTAACGTAAAGACACAACTGCAGATGGCTGGGGAGGAGAGGAGACAGAAAGGTGGGCCTTACTGTGGCACACTTTACTGTTCTACCTGATGTAAGTCATTTCGCCTTGTGCTCGACGGTCGCTCAAAATTTGATACCGAGTATAAGCGATGATGATTAGAGTTTATTGCAGTTAACACATGGACCAACGTTGCCTGGCTGTAGCCTATGTTTGCTGTCTGCTGTTTGCTGTCACTCGGCACCAGCACATCATCTACACACAGGCTGGGAAAGATGTGCACCAAAGCACCAGAATAAAAATTAATCTGCCAGTGTTCCAGTTGTCGCAAAGTAACACAGGAAAGTGACCCTGAGATTATAGTTATTAAAATAGGCATAAGCACACCAGACAAAGAAAAATATTCAGCTCCTGGTGACATCGCGTAAATGCCGTTTAACACCGTCTCTGACCTGGCTAATGGCCTCATTTCCGCAAGAAAGAGAGTCCACAAGTTTCTGCAGATATGCCATACCCAGCTAAAGCCACTCACTGATGGTTACGTCCAGTAGAGATACTAAATTTCGAAGAAGCTGATTGGTACGTTTCACCCACTGTTAAAAATAGTTTCAAACATTTTTGACTGAATGAAGTGTGCTGGTGTACGCTGGCGCCAGCACACCATGCGGCATAGAGGTTGCGAGATGATAGATAGAGGCCAACAACAGACTGGCAGGAAGCACACCGCCAACACCCTCTCGGCCGCCAGTATTTAAGATCGCTGCCGCTGACCGGAGGACGAGTTAGTTCGAGTCTGTCACAGTCTGTCGCAGCGATTGAGTTCCAGTCATCGAGCGAGTCACCGTGTCTGAGCTGCAGTCACAGCCTCTGGCTCAGAGACAAGTAGCACATAGCAACCCGAATAGTGTACATGAATGACTTTGTACTTCACAAGCAGTGAGGCTAACGTGGACTATCACACAACAACTAGGTCAAGTTAAGTAGATTTCTTATTCTTATGAACAAAGAACCAGCTTAATACACTCCTGGAAAAGGAAAAAAGAACACATTGACACCGGTGTGTCAGACCCACCATACTTGCTCCGGACACTGCGAGAGGGCTGTACAAGCAATGATCACACGCACGGCACAGCGGACACACCAGGAACCGCGGTGTTGGCCGTCGAATGGCGCTAGCTGCGCAGCATTTGTGCACCGCCGCCGTCAGTGTCAGCCAGTTTGCCGTGGCATACGGAGCTCCATCCCAGTCTTTAACACTGGTAGCATGCCGCGACAGCGTGGACGTGAACCGTATGTGCAGTTGACGGACTTTGAGCGAGGGCGTGTAGGGGGCATGCGGGAGGCCGGGTGGACGTACCGCCGAATTGCTCAACACGTGGGGCGTGAGGTCTCCACAGTACATCGATGTTGTCGCCAGTGGTCGGCGGAAGGTGCACGTGCCCGTCGACCTGGGACCGGACCTCAGCGACGCACGGATGCACGCCAAGACCGTAGGATCCTACGTAGTGCCGTAGGGGACCGCACCGCCACTTCCCAGCAAATTAGGGACACTGTTGCTCCTGGGGTAGCGGCGAGGACCATTCGCAACCGTCTCCATGAAGCTGGGCTACGGTCCTGCACACCGTTAGGCCGTCTTCCACTCAAACCCCAACATCGTGCAGCCCGCCTCCAGTGGTGTCGCGACAGGCGTGAATGGAGGGACGAATGGGGACGTGTCGTCTTCAGCGATGAGAGTCGCTTCTGCCTTGGTGCCAATGATGGTCGTATGCGTGTTTGGCGCCGTGCAGGTGAGCGCCACAATCAGGACTGCATACGACCGAGGCACACAGGGCCAACACCCGGCATCATGGTGTGGGGAGCGATCTCCTATACTGGCCGTACACCTCTGGTGATCGTCGATGGGACACTGAATAGTGCACAGTACATCCAAACCGTCATCGAACCCATCCTTCTACCATTCCTAGACCGGCAAGGGAACTTGCTGTTCCAACAGGACAATGCACGTCCGCATGTATCCCGTGCCACCCAACGTGCTCTAGAAGGTGTAAGTCAACTACCCTGGCCAGCAAGATCTCCGGATCTGTCCCCCATTGAGCATGTTTCGGACTGGATGAAGCGTCGTCTCACGCGGTCTGCACGTCCAGCACGAACGCTGGTCCAACTGAGGCGCCAGGTGGAAATGGCATGGCAAGCCGTTCCACAGGACTACATCCAGCATCTCTACGATCGTCTCCATGGGAGAATAGCAGCCTGCATTGCTGCGAAAGGTGGATATACACTGTACTAGTGCCGACATTGTGCATGCTCTGTTGCCTGTGTCTATTTGCCTGTGGTTCTGTCAGTGTGATCATGTGATGTATCTGACCCCAGGAATGTGTCAATAAAGTTTCCCCTTCCTGGGACAATGAATTCACGGTGTTCTTATTTCAATTTCCAGGAGTGTATATGCGTGCATTTTATGTTATAGGAAGAGGATACCGGCCACCAAACAATATCCTCTCCTTCCCGTGGTACACCTCTACAGAGACAACGAGACGGCATAAAATGAAGGTTTTGCGATTTAGGCAGCTAGTCGATGTGTATAGAGATCTGAACACGTTTGTTGTACCCTTGGATGACAGCTGTGTGCACAACATACCCATCATAAAGAAGTAGAAGAAAGGGCAACACTTGATAACTGAAAATGTTTATATAGACATTTGGCCCTCATTGGTCCGTCAGTGCTCTCGACGCCTTGGAACATTTAAAAGAGAAAATAACAACCCATGGAAAGAAACTACACGCTGCCAGACAGCTGCTGTCCAGTTTTTTTTCCTTCCCTATTGGAGAATTCCAGCACTCTGTGCCGTTATGAACAATTGTGTTTTGTGAGGTGCCCGACTCCAAATGTTCGTTCCATGCCGTTTCCTTTGAATGTCCTGTCGGAAACTGGTTGACATGCATCTGCATTCCTTGACAGCAGCAAAAAATGTGTTACTGAAATTAATGCCCACTAATATCAGGATTTTACTGCGTCATTCTGCTACTGGAAAAGAAATTCGTCATTTTCATTTGGCAGCTTGAGTAGTATGATAGGGTATAGCTCCTGATGATCAGACTACAAGAAAATGTCCTTCGTTAAACACGAAACATGTCCTCCGTGTTTCGCGAAGTGCTAATATGAACACAGGTATAGTGATCCATCCGTCGCGTGGGATCGTTACACTCGGTGAATTGGCTCTGAGCTCTATGGGACTTAACATTTGAGTTCATCAGTCCCCTAGACTTAGGACTACTTAAACCTGACTAACCTAAGGACAGCACACACATCAATGCCCGAGGCAGGATTCGAACATACGACCGTAGCAGCAGCGCGGTTCCGGACTGAAGCGCCTAGAACCGCTCGGCCGCAACGGTCGGCACTCGGTGAATTCCTCGGTAATATTCGAGAGGGCTAGACTGTGTGCTGACACAGGATAGCAGCCTCATCCTTCTCTCTCTTCCCGTCACCAATAATAAAAACACGGCACTAAACTCTAGACGCAAGCCTCACACTCACCTGCTCTAAAAGCGAGTACACTGAAAGTGAAACTTTCACCATTCGACTGAGAAAGGTGCTAGTAAATGCAAATGAAAGGAGTCATTTACAAGTCGGATGAAACTAGGCCTAGTGAATTCTCTCCAACGATGCAATACAACTCAAAAGTAAAATATGTAATCTGCACCCTGATTGGACATGCCTTAGAAGTCACCTAACGCCCGTCATACGGATTCGCTCTCATCACTGTCCGCCAAAGATCTCTACGATGTAGGTGTCAGATACTCCGTAACTTATTCCTACGATTCAACGTCGTAAGTGATTTAAACCATCACTTCTTTTCGCGATCAGCAAGTCACTTTGGGCAAGGGGCAAGATACTAAGCAAACTGAAACACTCATTTCTGACTGGTATCGCTGTTATCGTTGCATAAGAAAATAGCTTACTACTCCCATTATCAGTATGGACTCTTGTAAGAGGCTGTAAACTACACAAAAGGCGTCCTTACCATTACATGGATTGTCAGGCGATAGTTCTATACCTATATATTGTTCAATCTTTACTGCTTGGGAGCCATCATGTAACCACACCATTATGACGTAGAATCACCCAGAACCGATTAGAATATCTGTCAATTTTTACCTTACCTGAACCTCCCCCTCCCCCCCCTCCTCCAGCAGTGTTATAGAGCTGTATTTGTTACTAGCTACCATGATCTCTATTTGGTCCCGTATTAACTACTACATACTCTGCGTGTAGTAACATATTTTATTTATAAATGGATATAACAACAACTTACAAATGTCTCCGTACAGTACATGGTCGTATGTAACAATACGCTGGCTGTATGTTATGTATACCAAAATCCAACAAAAAATAAAAGTTAAATCATACTTCAAGTATGAGTCACCAAACGGTGCCTTTTGTGTAGTGATAGAAGAACATGAATATTTCATTATTATGGTTATTAAGTTCCATTTCTATCTGCTCAGTGCATAGATGTACATGGTATGTTTTCAGGATATATAATGACAAATTTCAGCTTTGAGCCACAATCTGAGGAAAAAATAATTAAGTAAAATTATTGTAGTTTGGTTCCTATAAAAACTGCGGCACTAAGCAGAAACCTGAAATCTACAAATGGTTCAAATGGCTCTGAGCACTATGGGACTTAACATTTGTGGTCATCAGTCCCCTAGAACTTAGAACTACTTAAACCTAACTAACCTAAGGACATCGCACACATCCATGCCCGAGGCAGGATTCGAACCTGCGACCGTAGCAGTCGCGCGGTTCCGGACTGAGCGCCTGGAACCGCTAGACCATCGCGGCCGGCGCTGAAATCTACACATCCACACTCAGTAGCCCTAAAAGAAAAAGAGATGCCAAATTGATTGTCATCAAATGCAGTTTGTCGACTGTGATATCAAAATAGTTGTGACAAGTTACACCAGTGTCGATAAGTAAATTTTGAAACAAGGTACTGGCATGTAAGCGGGTGGCGTCTTCGACAACTGCCGATATTTGGACTGGTGCACACTCTGTCAGTTTCAATGTACAGACACAACAAGAGAGCGCTATGCAATAATGTTCACTATCCATAACGTCTGACGTTGTTCATCTTTGGTTGTGTAATGGCATTACGGATTACAGTGTGTGAGTGTGTGTGTATGTGTGCGTGTGTGTGTTGCTTTTTAGGCATACAGCCCGCAACAAACTAACCCATACCCCTGGAATAACTTTGGGGGAGAAGATGCATGAATCCTGCATCGCCGATTGTGGCAAGGTCCTAGTGGACGTGGTTTACCATTGCCTTCCTCCGAACTGTTATGAAGAGAAAGTCTGTATGTATGTCGTTGTTGGTTGGTTGGTTGGTTTGGGGGAGGAGACTAAACAGCGAGGTCAACGGTCTCATGGTTGGTTGGTTGATTTGGGGGAGGAGACTAAACAGCGAGGTCAACTGTCTCATCGTATTAGGGAAGGATGGGGAAGGAAATCGGCAATGCTCTTTCAAAAGAACTACCGCGGCATTTGCCTGAAGCGATTTAGAGAAATCGCGGAAAACCTAAATCAGGATGGCCTGACGTAGATTTGAACCGTCGTTCTCCCAAATCCCACTTCAGTGTTCTGACCACTGTATCTGTGTCATTTGGATGACTGTGGCGTGTTTGTGTGTGTGTGTGTGTGTGTGTGTACAGTACAGTCTTGATTTTCGTTTTTTTTATGGACGAAGCGAAGAGGGAAGGTGAAACCCGGTCCCGGCACATCTCCAACTCCTCTCGAATACAACCAAGGGGACACGGAACTTAACGTCTTCATCCGACTGACCCGTGAAGACTATTTACAACACATCAGCCTTGAAAGCTTGAAGAGTCACAACAAGAATTTCTTTGTCTAGTTGCTCTTTAAATTCTGGTTTTCTCACTATCCTGATAAAGTCTAATGGCAGCTGTGGCATTGACGCATATTCGCTTGAGAACAGCAATATATGTTGAATCAGTGCCTCGTTACTTACGGGCTACCAGAACAAATTTTGTTGAAGCTGAGTCTAAAACTTTCTCAAAACCTATAAATCCCAGAAAAATGGTAATTCACACTTATTGTTTCGTTCTATAAGTCTGTTAATGACTTAAAAAATTGGCCAATGCGGAGCATCAAATTCTAAAGCCAGCAGAAAAAAATGTCGAATACTTTGAGAGGTGGTAGTACTCAACTAAACAAGAAAAATAAGTTCAAACATGGGTCCTTAAATACATACTCTCTGTGATAAACACGTATTTACAGGGGGTGGTCAACGTGGCATCCACCCATGACAATGCACCCCTCTGCCATCCGGCGTGAGGAATGACGCCAATTCCTTCAAGTGTCCCCATAACCAAGACTGTGAGAGATTGAGGTCTGGGGAACGAGCAGGCCAACATGTGCTCCCCCCCCCCCCCCCCCTCCCACCGCTATCCCTTCCAATCCAGCTGTCCAGAAATGTCTGCATCAGATGTTCTTTGTTAGCGCACATTGTAACGAAAGTGTGTTGGTGCGCCATCATGTTTGAATCATATTTGTCTTCGTTGCTGCAATGGCACAGCCTCCAGCAAGGTAAGCAATACATTTATGAGAAAGTCCGGATAGGGTGTCCCAGTTAACCTTTGTGGCGGTACGTATGGCTCTATTAATCTACAACCAACTATGCCTGCCCATACTTTGATTGAGGATCGGTGCTGATGTCCTCTTTCCTGAATTGCTTCGGGATTTACATCTGCCCATACATGCTGTTCACAAAACCCTCTCTTGTGAACGCTGCGTCATCGGTAAATAAAATCTTGGATATGAACTGGATCTGCGGCAAACTTCTGCAACAGCTATTGACAGACTCACTGTCTGCCACGATGACCCTGTCGCCTTAGGTTCCGAGCGCGCTGTAGATGATATGAATACAGCAATTGTCTGTGAAGTACCCCCTGGAGTGTGACACGCCTTTTTCTGCTGATAATCGTCGCACACTGGTCCCAGGGGTTTCTTCTGCCGAAGGTAGCACACGTTCCTCCTCCACAGGGGTGGATATTCTGATATTGTCAGGGCGCGGGCTCGCAAGCTACAACGATTTGCTAAACCATAGCAGAATGTCATATCCGCCGTTTCACTTGTCGAGTAGTAGTTTTCATTGCTAACACCATTTGTACGTACAAACAGGCCAATAACAGGAAAAATAAGTGACCCGCGTCTGGTAGAAGGTGAAACACCATTGTACGTACCCAGGGTTGACAGTGCTGCACAATAAGGCGCACAAACACGGCGTAAACTAACGTAGCCTACAGCACGACTCGAACCACGCAACTGACCGCAGACCACCTGATGGCACGTAGAGTACTGTGAGTAAGACATCATAACCGGCCGGAGTGGCCGAGCGGCTCTAGGCGCTACAGTCTGGAACCACGCGACCGCTACTGCCGCAGGTTCGAATCCTGCCTCGGGCATGGATGTGTGTGGTGTCCTTAGGTTAGTTAGGTTTAAGTAGTTCTAAGTTCCAGGGGACTGATGACCTTAGAAGTTAAGTCCCATAGTGCTCAGAGCCATTTGAACCATTTCAGCCAAGACATCAAAATACCCTGCCGACATATATGACGGAATCCCAATGCAACTACTGTGCGAATATCCGCAACCAAGCATCGCGTAGCCCTTCCTATATCTTGGACAGTATGCATTTCCGGACCCATGTTTACTGGGCTTATTTTTCTTGTTCCGATGAGTACTACCACCACTCAAAGTATTAAAAACGTTTTCTGTGCACCTTGTATCTTTGTCTTATTGAAGTCAACTGTTTCTTTGATACTGAGGATTTTAGTGAATATGTTGTACATTGCGAAGAAGAGCCTGATAGGAGAATGAATTTTCCACTTCGCAGCTGTGTGTGCGCTGATGTGAAACTTACTGGTAGATTAAAACTGTGTGCCAGATGAGGACTCAAACATGGACCGTTTGCCTTTTCTGGGCAAGTGGTATACTAACTGAGATACCCACGCATGACTCACAACCCCTCCTCACAGCCTTACAGTTTCTCTCGAGAACTACTGTGGAGTTTGGAGGGTAGGAGATGAGGTACATCTGTGAGGATGGGTCGTGACTCGTGCTCGGGTAGCTCAGTTGTTCGAGCACTTTACCGCGAAAGGCAAAGGTCCTGAATTCGAATCTCGGTCCAGCACAGAGCTTTAATCTGCCAGTAACTTTCAGGAGTGTGGTGGTTCCATGGTTGTTTATGTCTTGTCTATATCTTGCGTATGAGATCTACACGCTCGTTCACTCGTTCGTTCGTCGCATAACACGAATTGTGGGCTCAGAGGATGAAGCAGCTATGTTACGGGAAGCCAGTGACCTATACGATAAAGCAGTCACGGAGTTCGTGATAGCGCGTTCGGCAAGGTTTCCCCAATGGAAACACCACGACAGAGAGAGAGAGAGCTTGTTCAGTACAAGCAGACTTCCCACTGACTGACAGATTGTCAAATATTGACGTGGCCACGGCAGCGGGAGCTTCACGTCACGCGCTGCGAGGATGGTTCGCAGACACGCAATTAATACGGGTACCGCTCTCTCCGGCCTCGCCTCGACCGTGACCGCGATCCCTGCGGTACTTCCCTGGGAAGGGGAAGGCTTTGGTTTCACTTTCTCGCTTCGCCGGACGGGCCGGAGAAAACATGCGCCGGCCAGCGCCCACCGACGTCTGCTCTTTCTCCGTCGTTACGTCACCTCACGGCCGCCCGCAATCTGGGGATGGTGGAGGCGTTTTCCGCAATCATTCGTAAGAAAAATATCGACCCCTGCAAAAAATGCACGAGCCGTGGGCCACCGTTTATCACATGCAAACTTCCATTGTCCATATTAGAATTAGTAACCGCTGAAAACTAAAGACTACTCAGGATTGTAACCTCCACAGAATGACCTTCTTCATCATCGAGCTAGGTGATGCAGAAGTTAAGACACTGGACTAGTATTCGGACGGTCGACCGTTCAGATCCCCCAAAACTCATCCATATTTAAGTTTTCCGTGATTTCTACAAATTTATTAACTCACGTGCCCGATTGGCTCCTTTGAAAAACTAATCAGTATGCAATCACACGAGATATCTTGGCAAATATGTGACTGGCTCGAGGATTGTTTGATTAATAGAACTCAGTACGTAGTACTGGACGTAAAATGTTCGGCAAAAGCGAGAGTAATATCGACTGTCTCCCAAGGAGCGTAAAAGGACCTCTAATGGTGTCAGTATACATAAACTATAAGGGGCGTTCAAAAAGAAACGAGTCGGAGGCATAATTACAGAAAGCAGAACCTGTATGTTAGAAGTATTCACCCTGGCTGTTGAGACAATTGTCCCACTGTGACACAGGTCAGTGAATGCCTATCTCATAAAATTCCCAGAGCTGCGATGTTAACCTGTTCCTCGCGTACAGCTGGACGCTGTCGTCCAAGGGAATCGTTTGCACCTCAAATGGTGTGACCAAGATGGCCCCCTTCTAATTCACTTCCTGCAGCACGGGACAACAGTGAATGCCCAGCGTTACTCGCAAACCTTGACCACCCTTCTCCAAGCGATCAAATCAAAGCGACCAGGAAATTTCACCCGTGGGCTCATTCTGCTGCACGACAATGCAAAGCCTCATGCGGCCAACACAGTCGCAGCACTCAAAAGATTCATACAGTCTGGACGTCTCTCCCCGTGATCATTCCGTTTTTGGTTCCCTTCAAAAGGCTCTACATCTACATCTACATGATTACTCTGCTATTCACAATAAAGTGCCTGGCAGAGGGTTCAGTGAACCACCTTCAACTGTCTCTCTACCGTTCCACTCTCGAACGGCAAGCGGGAATTGAAATTTCATGAGAAGATCCCGTCGCATCAAAAAACGCCTTCGTTTTAATGATTGCTATTCCACGTATCATGTCTGTGGCACTATCTCTGCTATTACGTGATAATACAAAACGAGCCGCCCTTCTTTGAACTTTTTCGATGTCATCCGTCAGACGTACCTGATGCGGATCCCACACCGCACAGCAACACTCCATAATAGGGCGGACAAGCGTGGTCTCTTTAGTAGACCTGTTGTACCAAAAAAAAAAAAGGTTCAAATGGCTCTGAGCACTATGAGAGTTAACATCTATGGTCATCAGTCACCTAGAACTTAGAACTACTTAAACCTAACTAACCTAAGGACATCACACAACACCCAGCCATCACGAGGCAGGGAAAATCCCTGACCCCGCCGGGAATCGAACCCGGGAACCCGGGCGTGGGAAGCGAGAATGCTACCACGAGATGCGGGCCCTGTTGTACCTTCTAAGTGTTCTGCCAATGAATCGCAGTCTTTGGTTGGCTCTACCCACAACGTTATCTATGTGATCGTTCCAATTTGGGTTATTTGTAACAGCAATCAAGTATTTAATTGAATTTACAGCCTTCAGATTTGTGTGACTTATCGCGTAATAGAAATTTAACGGATTTCTTTTAGTACTCGCGTGAATAACTTCACACTTTTCTTTATTCAGGGTCAATTGCTACTTTTCGCACCATGCAGATCTGATATCTAAATCATTTTGCAGTTCGTTTTGGTCATCTGATTGCTTTACAAGACGGTAAATGACAGCATCATCTGCAAACAATCTAAGACGGCTACTCAGATTGTCTCCTATGTCGTTAATATAGTTCAGGAACAATAGAGGGCTTATAACACTTCCTTGGGGAATACCGGATATTATTTCTGTTTTACACGATGACTTTCCGTCTATTACTTCGAACTGTGACCTTTCCGACAGGAAATCACGAATCCAGTCGCACAACTGAGGAGATATTCCATAAGCACGCAGTTTGGTTAGAACACGCTTGTGATGACCGGTGTCGAAAACCTTCTGCATATCTAAAAACTATGTAATCAATTTGACATCTCCTGTCTATAGCACCCATTGCTTAATGAGTATAAAGAGCTAGTTGTGTTTCACAAGAACGATATTTTCTGAATCCGTGCTATGAGCCAATAAATCGTTTTCTTCGTGGTACTTCATAATGTTCGAATACAGTATATGTTACTAAACCCTACCGCAAATCGACATTAGTGATATGGGCCTGTGTCGGCCGGTGTGCCCGAGCAGTTCTAGGCGTTACAGTCTGGAACCGCGCGACCGCTCCGGTCGCAGGTTCGAATCCTGTCTCAGGCATGGATGTGTGTGATGTTCTTAGGTTAGTTAGTCAATGACCACAATGAAATTGATTTCGGTCCATAATGACCATCTTCAGATCCATCATGGAAACAATGAATTATAAGATAATCAAAAGCTACTGATCTCATGTATATTGAGAACACGAGAATAAACAGGTGATAATAAGTATCTGATGAAAATAGAAGAAGCCTTATTTTATCATAATACTACTCAGCCAAAGTGGCATCGTCATAAGATGTAAACAAAGTTATAGGTATAATCACGAAGTACTCAGTTTTCCTGACATCTAGGGCCCTATTCTGTATCGTTCATATCGATCGGTGTAGTTGGTTCGTTTCGGTAGTGACGTCATTTTCGGTTCTTTATCGAAATATTCTATTCAATAAGCTTCTGAGACCTGTTACTGAACGGTCCTCCCACCGATTTTACGACAATTGTACCGAGAGGTTTTGAATTTCAGTGTGGCCCTGTCGATCGGTGAGCTGTGGTTTATATACACCCATAATTTGTTATTTTAAACATATTTAGCTGTTTTAGCTTTGTATTTAGTGATTGTGTTACTAAAGAATCACCAGAGGACGCATCCGGTTGGAAAGTGAGTTCATAAAAGACTATTTTACTTTGTTAGAAATATGGTTAGGTTAGGTTGTTACTGTGGATGATTACATCCAAAAAGAAAACGTTTTCGGTTAATATTCTCTCAAAATACGTGTTATTTTAATGCAAATAAGAGTTTAAATATCATTAAACAGCAAGACATTGGATCTAAAAAATGGCTCTGAGCACTATGGGACTTTTCATCTGAGGTCATCAGTCCCCTAGAACTTAAAACTACTTAAACCTAACTAACCTAAGGACATCACACACATCCATGCCCGAGGCAGGATTCGAACCTGCGACCGTAGCCAATCCCGTCTCCGGCCATCCTGATTTAGGTTTTCCGTGATTCCCCTAAATCGCCTCAGGCAAATGCCGGGATGGTTCCTTTGAAAGGGCACGGCCGATTTCCTTCCCCATCCTTCCCTCACCCGAGCTTCCGCTCCGTCTCTGATGACCTCGTTGCCGACGGGACGTTAAACACTAATCTCCTCCTCCACCTCCTGTGACCGTAGCGGTCACGCGGTTCCAGACTGAAGCGCCTACAACCGCACGGCCACACCGGCCGGCGACATTGGAATTGCTTATGTATATTACATGAGTGTGGACTGACGTTACTAGTGACTTTGTGTACTTTTTCCCACAAATAGTTTACTTAGTAATTATCAAAACGTGTTTGCAACTTTCAAGTAACAATGGAAAGCAATTATGTGAAGCCTTATATTAGAAACCTTTCAAACTATTACGCATTTCTGACGGACGCAGCATCGTTTGGCATCGAAGTCAGCCTACGTTCCTCCGCAATAGTACAAGAATTCAACCACGCGTAGTTGTTGTTTAGCGTAGCGAAGTGGTTGGCGCGCCCATAAGGACACGGGTTCGCTCACGGATGTATACTAAAGTGTTTTATTCCTCTTCACATATGCAACACTTTCTGAGATATTGTTATTCGTGTAAGTTAAGATTTTTCTGCAATATTACATGTAAGAACGCACTTCCTCAGTAATGATTTCGTGATTTCTGTGTGTTTAAAATACGAAATACGAAATTGTTGGAGATGAAATTGCTGTGAGTGAAACAACCGACAATGACCTTTATATTTTTTCTTGTCAGAAATAATTCACCATTTTTCCGAATATGTAGCGATTTCCCAGTGTGCGGTTAGACAGGAAACTAAGAGCACAACTTAAATTACTGCGAATGTAACTAGCAGCAGCCATCTTCATAATCTTGCTTGTCACAAGCAATCTGCGATCGAATCCTCAACAACACTAGACAGAAATGAAAGATATCCGCCGTAATATTTTTAGACTGTAGCACCATATACGAAACATTTTCTTCGTGAGATGCATGTTATAAACTTCGATGAACTGCAGGAACTCTCGAAAACGCGTTTTTTCAATTTTGTTTTTAAGACCGAAATAGTTGACGTATCATATAGGGAAATGGATCTCTAGGAGTGAGATATAACCACATTCTGTTTATCTTCTTATTCTTTGAAACTCTCAATCAATGTTTCGGTTGTTTTTATAGATGTATCAGGGCAGTGTGGTACTACACACTATTCCTGACTCATTTTCCGAAACGTAAAATCCAGAACACCACGTCAGTGCGAATGAGAATAAGATGACATAATGCGGAATTTACCACAATCTGCAGAATACAGTCAAAAACGCTATCGTTATTATGCATGCATGGAAATATGCAGTCAGGGAAACTGTAAAAATTTCTATGCATTTCAGCTGAGAATCATTTTCGTCCGACATTTCCACTGGTATTTTAGCAACACTTCGTACTGCGAAAACACAAGTTCGGTACTGCGAAGAATAGCGCGCCTGTGGCGTCTGCTAGCCGATTTGTGTTTCAGGGGCTGTGCGCGCTGCAGTGCGCATGCGCGGATGTGCGGCCACTTGCTTTTGATTGGCTTGCGCGACGCGAACCGACAACAGAGCTTCCGTTCTCTAGACCCGAACGGTATCGCTACCGAAATGCATACTGAATAAAGCTGGGACTCTAATTCGAGTATTAGACTGTTCGGTGCTCTTGAGTACCGAAACGATCGGCACAATGGCGGAAAGATACAGAATAGGCACCCTGGGGCGGATACCACTCAGACGGTACGCAACACCTGGTCGCACTAGTGTCCTATATGCGGTTGCCTCTAGAGATGAACCACACTTTTCCTTAAGTTTCCCAATAAGCGATAAACACGTGTTTACAGGAGGTGGCCGGATGATGTGTCCGAGCGGCTCTAGGCGCTTCAGTCTGGAACCACGCGACCGCTACAGTCGCATGTTCGAATCCTGCCTCGGGCATGGATGTGTGTGATGTCTGTGCATTTATTTCTTAGGTGGGTCAATTATTTACTTGAACTTGCACCTTGTTTTCCTCCTATGTTCCTTGCCTGAACATAATGTATCAGGCTTCTGTTTGAAATGTACCACTTTCAACTAGGAGATGATTACACTACAGGAAATACTGCTATCAGTCACAAGTTTTCTTGAAATGATTTTATTATACCATTACTGGTTTTTGGCCTGAGCTCATTGTCAGATGGCAGGGTTGATTTGTTTCCAGTTTTACATTTGCGTTCTAAAATATAACAAAGCTTTTGTGACGCATAGTTTACAAAAGATTTTTCATTTTACATTTGCGTTCTGAAGTTTAACAGAGAATTTGTGATTACATAGTGTTAGACTTATATATGCTCTATACATTGTACTTACTTCCTGTAAAACCCCCCTTTACATACTACAAGATGGAGCTTTGGTTTTCTTGTACAGTCCACACTGATCCATGAACTGAACTAAAAACAAGATGGCGGATACATTATACAATTAAACATTTAATAATTTCGGTTTGAAAGATGCTGGTAATGGCCAATGAAGAAATTTCTCTCTATCAATTAATTGTATCTATCGTTTCAAATTATAAGAGTTATATGAAATTTCGAATGCGTATTTGATTTTTTAGTTCTAGTTGATCATTCACTATGGAGTCAGCTTAGTTGTGAATGTGGCTGTATATTTCTAATTCGTCAAACAATTTCACCTGTACTCCTTTTTCGGTAAAATGTAATATTTCTAAGTTTTCTTTGATGCTTACGTCTGTGTTTCCGTGTTGGGCCAAGTGAGTAGCGAAAGTTGACTTATTTAAGTTGTTGCACCTGAGAGTATCCATGTGTCCCTAAATTCATACATTGGAACTCCTACCAGTTTGGACAATGTAAAATTTGGGGCACACAGAAGAATTTAGTTTATAATTGCTAGACCTGTATTGTTCTTCAGTTTTTAAATCTAAGCTCTGACAGTTTTATGTTTCATTTTACTGTTTGTAGAAAAACTGATGTTGATATTTTTCTGACGGAATAGGTTTGCAATTCTATATGACACTTTACCAATGAATGGTACGCAGAAATATTTCACAGAGTTTTGAGTAGCTAGTTGTGCTAAGGTGCCGTTTGTTTTGGACTTAGAGCTATCTTTGTTACTGTATTTGTTTTTAATTCGACTGTGAAGTTTAGGGATGGTGACAGTGCTGTAACCATTGTTGTGAGCTATTATATTGGTTGTTTTTAGTTCTTTTAGTTTATCTTCAGTGTCCAGATGATTTTTTCCCATTCTGTTGAGCATTGTTCTATAATACGTCATTTAGTGTTGCTTGGCAGGACACGATCAGCTGTTGATGTGTCATCTGTTGTAGAGGGTGTACTGCACATTTTAAATTTATGTCTACCATTGTAGTTGTCAATTTTTAGGTGCAAGAAATTTATGCATAATCAATTTCATATTGAACAGTAAATTTTATGTTTTGGTGGAGTTTGTTAACCTCTTTGCAAATTGATCAATTCCTTCTGCAGTTTCATCAAATAAGACAAGTGTGTCATTCATATATAGTTTGTATTATGTTATTTTTTAATTGTTCAATTGGCGCTGAAAAATTATGTTTCTAAAAGACTTATGTAAATATTGGCTAGGCTACTGCCCATTGCAAGGCCATCTTCCTGTTCATAAAATTTGTTGTTAAAGCTGAAGTAGTTATGTGATAGTACTAAAGTTCGAAGTTCTTTTTCTATTCAAGCAATTTATTTTTAATTACTGAGATTGTTTCTTTTACTGGTATATTTGTATGTAAGTTAACTATATCTAAGGATGCGAATCCGGCTGTGTTTGGTATGGGAAAGTATTTGATGTTTTCTGAAACCTCATAGCTATTGTTTACATAAAAATTACCTTCACATGTACAGGATCTCATTAAGTTTTTTTATTGATTTTGTGATCGGACGTGTAACACAATGTTCCTTGTGAATCTTTGGTTGCGATCAAAGTTTTGGGGCTGAAGGGCTCATTATCGTGCAGTCAAATTTACCAAATGAGGTTAGAAGGAAGTTACACCCTTTGAGGACTTTTTAAGCTTATCCTGTAATTTTGGGGTTAATTTATCAGAATTAATTGAATGTAAATACATAAAACTGTAACCAGTCACTATTTTGAAATAGTTATTTATTAATTCCATGAACCAGTTTTCGTACCTTTTCAGGCCTACCTTCAGACGGTTTTCCAGAAGTTACATAGCTATTTTAAGCATATAACTTCTGAAAAAACATCTCAAGATGAGCCTGAAATGGCCCGAAAACCGGTTCATGGAATAAATAAATAACTGTTACAAAAAAAGTGATTGGTTGCAATTTTATGTATTCACACTCAATAAACTGTCAGGGGTTCTAAAACATCTGTAATGGATAAGCTTAATCAGAATTAATTTATTTTATGTTGTTGTTTCTGAAAAAAGTCTAATGTCTTATTTATGTAATCATCTTCATATATTATTACTGCAGAACTTCCTTTGTGTGCTGTAACTACAAGTGCTTTGTTTATTTTTCTGAGATCATTTGACTCTTGTGAAAATTTACATAGTGCCTTGTTTGTCTCCATGTGTTTTCGGATTAGTCTATTTTATTACCTACTGCATTTTCATCGCAATTATTTAATTTAGCTGTGTCACACGCAGTTTTGGTTTCAACAATTACTTCTTTAATGTTCACGTGATCACTGATATCAGGATCGTCGCACAGCTGACGTAGCACGTTCAGCTTGAATGGCAACCGTCAAAAAGGACCACTGCGCCAGTTGGAAGGCCACTGATCCCTTTCAAACTCTGCCAGTTGACCATAGGAAGCAGGAGTACGTCTCCATGGTATGGTTGCCACCTTGCTTCACTTTTGCACCACACTGAGCCTTCTGGTTGTGAGCATTCCGTATCAAAGGGTAGACAAAGATGACAGACTGGTAGCTATGCCACTGGGCTACCTATTGGCGGACGATGTACCGTTATCAGTACATTTACTATCCCTCAGGTGCCATATGCTGTCATCGGATCAAACTCGACGGTCTCTTCCCGCATGCACAACTGACAAAAAAAAAGTGAAACACCCAGAAGACATGGTCTGATGTTAACGTAACTTTATACAGGTTCACACTACCGGTGAATGTATAAATGATAAGAACTGCAATTCTTTGTGATCAGTGGAACGACCACCAGAGTACACTGGTGTTGTTCGTGTTTAATGTTGATCCAAGGCCTGGTAGGACATATACAACAGTTGTGAATAGCGTCAGATGTTGAGTGATTATTGTGAAGAACACGAAGATATCGTGTACTCCTGAGACAGCGTTATCACTACCTGACAGACTTGAACAGGACTCAGTGTGAGTGTCCATTTGGACGACTGGTCGAATTATTTAATACACAAATTTGTGGACATTCGGATGTAACAGTGGCCCGATATTGGACTGCAATGGAAAATTAGGGTAGGCACACTCGTCGTCAAATTTCCGGTCGGTCACGTATGAATACCACACGGCACGTTATTAAACACGATTTTCCGAAACTCCTTCACCAAAGAAGACGAAGTAAATATTCCTGAATTCCAGTCAAGAACAACAGCCAAGATGAGAAATATACAAATAGATATCCTCGGTGTCGCAAAGCAGCTTAAATCACTTAATAAAAGTATGGCTTCTGGTCCAGATTGTATACCAGTCAGGTTCCTCTCAGAGTATGCTGATACAATAGCTCCATATTTAGCAATCATATACAACCACTCGCTCACAGAAAGTTCCGTACCTAAAGGTTGGAAAATTGCTGAAGTCACACCAATACCCAAAAAGGGAAGTAGAAGTAATCTGTTGAATTACTGGCCCATATCACTAACGTCGATTTGCAGTAGGATTTTGGAACATATACCGTATTCGTACATTATGAAGTACCTCGAAGAAACGATTTATTGGCACAATGTCAGCAGGGCTTCGGAAAATATCGTTCTTGCGAATCACAACTAGCTATTTATACTGAGGTAATGAGTGCTGTCGACAGGGCTAGTCAAATTGATTCTATATTTTTAGATTTCCAGAAGGCTTTCGAAAACGTTCCTCACAAGCGTCTTCTAACCAAACTGCGTGCCTATGGAATATCTCCTCAGTTGTGCGACTGGATTCGTGATTTCCTGTCAGGAAGTTCACAGTTCGCAGTAATAGACGGAAAGTCATCGAGCAAAACAGAAATAATATCCGGCGTTCCCCAAGGAAGTGTTATAGGCCCTCTATTGTTCCTGATCTATATTAACGACATAGGGACAATCTCAGTAGCCGTCTTAGATTGTTTGCAGATGATGCTGTCATTTACCGTCTTGTAAAGACATCAGATGACCAAAACGAATTGAAAAATGATTTAGATAAGATATCTGTATGGTGCAAAAATTGGCAATTGACCCTGAATAAAGAAATGTGTGAAGTTATTCAAATGAGTACTAAAAGAAATCAGCTCAATTTCGATTGCACGATAAGTCACAGAAATCTGAAGGCTGTAAATTCAACTAAATATTTAGGGATTACAATTACAAATACCCTAAATTGGAACTATCACATAGATAACGTTGTGGGTAGAGCCAACCAAAGACGGCGATTAATTGGCAGAAGACTTAGAAGATGCAACTGGTCTACTAAAGAGACTGGTTACACCACGCTTGTCCGCCGTACTCTGGAGTATTGCTGTGTGGTGCGGGATGCGCATCAGGTAGGACTGAAGGATGACATCGAAAAAGAACAAAGAAGGGAAACTCGTTCTGTATTATCGCGAAGCAGGGGAGATAGTGCCACATACGTGATACGTGAACTGGAGTTGCAATCACTAAAACAAAGGCGTTTTTCGTTGCGACGGGATCTTCTCACGAAATTTCAATCACCAGTTTTCTCCTTCGATTGCGAAAACTTCTGTTGGACCTCATCTACATAGGGAGAAATTATCATCACGATAAAATAAGAGAAATCAGAGATGGCACAGAAAAATTTAAGTTCTCGTTTTTTCAGCGCGCCATTCGAGAGTAGAACGGTAGAGAGATAGCTTGAAGGTGGTTCATTGAACCCTCTGCCAGGCACTTTATTGTGAAAAGCAGAGTAATCACGTAGATATAGATGTAGATGTATTCCACATCGCAACATCTTTAACATCTATGCCTGCCATCTGAGAACAAGTAGTGGACGCCATGCAATATCATGTGGCATTCGCTACCATTGGTCAGAGATCAGCAGCAGCCGAAATGTGGAATTACCGTCTTATGCGTAGGCTGCTGTTAACACCACAATACAAACAGCTGCATTTATAGTGTAGAATGGACTGTTAATGAATGGCGTCGCATTGTATTCAACGATAAATCACAGTTCTGCACTACTTCAGATGGCTATCGTCAACAAGCATGGTAGCGGCCTGCGGAAAGGTCCCATTTATCCACTTCTTTGGAGAGGCCCAGTGGTGTTACACGTGGCGTCACAGTGTTGGCTGCCAGATATGACTTCAGGTCATGGCTAACAGTCACTGAGGGAACTCTGATGGCACACTGGTATGTCATGGACATCCTGCGTCCTACCTCTCATGCAACAGCATCGTGGCGACTTTTTTCAGCAGTACAATACTCGTCTACTCATGGCACAAGTCTATTTGAGCTGTCTGCCTGATGCTCAGGTACTCCCATGGTCAACAAGATCCGTAATCGGTTCCCGATAGAACATGCGTGGGATTAGCTCGGACGTCAATTACGTCCCATAGCCAATATCCTAGACATCGAGGTCTAGATATGATAGCAGTGGGTCATTTTGCCTCAAGAGAGGGTACAACAGCTTTTAGACACCTCTCTCAACCGAATCAGTGCATGCACTCAGGCCAGGAGGGGTGCGACGTCATACTGATAATTTGGCTGCTGCTACCTAGTCTTATGGACTTGATACTGTATACCCTCTCAATTTGTGAATTTTCATTTTAATTCCTCTTACACATCTATCTGCTTTGCTTTTTCTGTCGGGCAGTGTATATTCGTAGGCAAGAGGCAATGGGTAGTATCAACGTCCCTTTTTTATTTATTAATAATCTTATTTCCCTCACATGGAGTGAGATGTTGCTATAAGGCGTTTCCTTTGAGGTCAGCTTCCAGTTTATTCTTTGAGGATAGGGAGGCGAATTGAGGAATTAGGAAGCCAGAGGGGGATAATACAAATATTTGGATTGCTATATCTGGTAGAGAGGGTGATAATGTTGGATGTGGAGGTTGTGGACGTGGAAAGAGGAGGGAAACCTGTTGGTATAGGCGTGGCAACATCACTTGGGTGGCGTTGACAATATCGTGCAGTGCTTACTTCTACGCTCTATCTGCAGATAGCAGCACGTTGCGGTGAGGTGCAAGTGGCCTATAAAAAGATACCTGAACTCTGGTAACGAAGCCACTACATTAGAACTACACCAGATGTCAAAGGTAAATGGAAATGAGCGCTTGGCGTCATTGGCCGGAAGGTCCCTTACGGGGCAGGTCCGGCCGCCTTGGTGTAGGTCTTATTACACTCGACGCCACATTGGGCGACCTGCGCGCCGGAAGGAGATGAAATGATGATGAAGGCAACACAACACCCAGTCCCTGAGCGGAGAAAATCCTTGACCCAGCTGGGAATCGAACCCGGGCCACTTAGGATGGTAGTCCGTCACGCTAACCATTCAGCTATCTTTTTTTTTAATCTCATTTTGTTCGTTTTGATCGTTGTATCTGCTCGGGGCAGACGTCGCAAGACACCCGTTTCAGTTCGTCGTTGATCTTTTAACTCAGTTTTTTTTTTTATTACAGAAGGCAGCTAACCCTCTGACCGAACACGCTGAGTACCGTGCCGGCGCTATCGGGGCGGACATGTCAAGGGTTAACGCAGCTAAGGGAGAAATTATTCGATTTTGGCAATCACTATGGCTTTGGAGGCATCTTGTAATCGGATTTTTATATTTTCATATCATTATTTACATCATATCATAGACTGATATTGCTCTTTTAGCTGTAGTGAAATCGTACACCTGCAAAAATGCTATGGTTCACTCAAATATTATCGTGAACTAATTCATGACTTTAGTAGGCTATATTTATTCACTATTTATTAAAACTTAGCCTATGACGTGCATCATATTGCTTGTTCCGACGTAGTATGACACCTTGCATCTGTTTTATTGGTGCAATCACTCTCTTATGTGATATAATCCAAATAAAGCAATACGACCCGCGTAAATCGCCAATTATCAGGTGTGGTATGTCATTTAAATGGTTCAGTTCCCTATAGTTTATCGAGTAGAAACCCGGCTGCTTAGGTACTCGGGCGCCAGTTGCAAGTCAGTTCAGGATCAAGTAAGTCTCGTAAAATAACTGATTTTAAGTGTAATTGTGCAATTTTTGTGAATGGCTAGTCACTGTCCAGTTCTCAGCTGAAACGCCACATGACAGGTGTGCTACAGCAAGTGTAGTAGGCTTGTACTGGATTAGCAATGATAACGTCATAGTTCTAGTTGTTTTGTTTCATTTATATAGGAAAAAATACATTTGCGCACACGTACTTAGACACATGCCTACAGTTAGGCAATACGTGAGCGCGCAGTGCTCGTATAAAGCATAATCATCCAACAAATATAAACTGACTTTACTAGCGGAATGTGTCATCAACGTGCAACAGTGATACAACTTTGCTACACAGCACTTTGTAATAACCAACTGACAAATTAATTAAATGAACTGTATTGTAAAATGTTGTGATGTATCGTATATAATGTTGTGTTCTTCTGGCCGAAGACTGGTTTGATACAGCTCTCCACGCTACTCTATTATTGTGTGTAAACCTCTGGGTCTCTGAGTGATCACTGCAACCTATATCCCTACATCCCTTGGAATTTACTTAATGCATAGGTCTCCTTCTACAATGCTTACTGTCAAACTGCCAACCTCCCCCCCCCCCCCCCCCCCCCCTCGTCACTACGATGTCTAATGAATACTGAGGTCGCTGATATGCAGTAGGTGGCAGCACAATGCACCTAATATGAGGTGTCCGGATACTTTTGATCACTTAGTGTATCTGAGGTCTTGATATTCAAACATCTGCTTATCATTTCTCCAAATATCTCTTTAATTTTTTATAGGCTACATCCATGTTTGACCCAGTCATGTATGTTTCTACGGCCTTGCATTTGTCCTCTAGCTGTTTCTGGTTAGTCATTTTCTTTTTTCTGTCACTCTCACTTTTTAGATATCTATACACTGTTTCGCCTCCTTCATTTGCTGCATTTTTGTATTTTCTTTTCTCGTCAGTTAAATTCAACATCTCTTATGTTTTCTTGTAGACCTTGACATTTTAGCTACATGATCACCTGCTGCCTTCAGTATTTCTTCAATCCAGCGTTGTCTAATGCTTCCTCTGAAACTCCCATCATATGGGTCTTTCAGTTCATACAGACCCCATCTCCTTAGTTTCCTACCTTTTGCCAATTTCTCCATTTTTAACTTGCAGTCCATTATCTATAACTTATGGTCGGAGTCCACATCTGGCCCTGGGAATGTCTTTCAGTTTACTGTAGTTTACTGTCTGGCTTCTAATTCTCTGTCTTGCCATTATATAATCAATCTAATACCTTTCAGTGTCGCTATGTCTCTTTAACGTATACAATCTTCTTCCATGATTCTTAAACCAAGCGTTAGCGATGATTAAATTATGGCCTGTACAAAATTCTATCAGGCGGCTTCTTTCCTTTTCCACAGTCCATGTTCTCTTACTATTTTTCCTTCTCCTCCTTTCCATGTTAACAAATTCCACTGCGATTTAATTTTCGCCTCCTTCAACTACCTGAATAATTTCGTTTATTTTGATAAACATTCAATCAATCTCTTCAGCATCGACGGAACTAGTTGGTATATAAACTTACACAGCTGTAGTATGTGTTATCTTCGTGTCTATGCTGGCTACGATAGTTCGTTCACTAAGCTGTTTGTTGTAGTTTCCCACTTTCTTATTCATTATCAGGCTTACTCTTGCACTACCCGTGTTTGATTTTGTGTTGATAACCCTGTACTGACCTGACCAGAAGTCCTGTTCTTTGTGCCACCGCACTTCACTAATTTCCTATCCCTAAGCTACCCATTTCCCTTTTTAAATTCTCTAACCTACCTACACGATAAAGAAATGTAACATTCCACGCAGAACAGCAGTTTTGTTTTTCCTTATGACGAAATCCACCTGAGCAGTCCCTGCCCTGAGATCAGAATGGGGGACTAACTATATCCACACAGTGAAGCTGCATACCCTCGTGAAAAAAATAACGGCTGTAGTTCCCCCTTGTTTGCAGCACAAAAAGACCATGGTGAGTAATGTTGCAAAGCAGACTAACCAGTAATCTAGACTGATGCCCCTGCAAGTAACTGGCTGCCCCGCTTTAGAAACCATGGGTTCATCCAACCTGCCGTCGTTACACAATGGTAGGGCCAACTGCATCGTTAAAACATTTGAAGAACACCATCCAAACCCATATAAATTATCATGTCATAATATGACTACTTCTGAAACTTCCTACTAATTTTATATGTAATCAGTGTTTATTAACATTATTTGTCCTGGATAACATTTTTGAGATTCTGGTGCTGTTCAGTGTTCATATTTTTACATCAGCGCTAGGAAGAGTTTTCATTTCAGTTATTAACGACAGACGTCGAGGAAAGTAATTACTTCATTCGAGAGTATTATCACGAATATTTTAGGTATTCAGTTAGAATATCTACACAGTTTTAAGGAAATGGTACTTTGTATATGGTCAGTAAATTCTGTTTGATACTTACGTTTTATGATATTTGTTAACTTCGATGATGAGCTCCTTCAGTTACAATGAAACTTATGAAATAATTTTGTGAATCACAACTACTACATTTTAATGGCTTGAGCGCTAAGGTTGATGCTAGGAAAAGACAGTACTTATAATAGAGTGGTACGCTGCAATCATTGCCTTACTGCTTTGAAATTATTTTCTAGAAAATTTATAACACGGTCGTAGTTAACAAAGGACAAATCTACTAAAGTGGCCACCATGACTGCAGTAGTATTGCAGGGTCATCAATGGAGACGCAGTAATACAGAAGAGAACCTTTAGAGAACCAGCTTTTGAGGCTGGCTGTAAAACGATTCTACTGTCGGCAACGCACATTTCGCGTAAGGAAGATAAGATCAAAGAGATTAGAACTTGCACGGAGGCATATAGACAGTCCTTTCACCCTCGCTCTACTGCGATTGAAACAGGAAAGGAATTGACTAGTAGTGGTACAGGATACCCTCCGCCATGCACCATACAGTGGCTTAATAATAATGGCGTCTGACGAGGGCCTCCCGTCGGGTAGACCGCTCGCCTGGTGCAAGTCTTTCAATTTGTCGCCACTTCGGCGACTTGCGCGTCGATGGGGATGAAATGATGATTAGGACAACACAACACCCAGTCCCTGAGCGCAGAAAATTTCCGACCCAGCCGGGAATCGATCCCTTAGGACTGACAGCCTGACGCGCTCATACAGTGGCTTGCGAAGTATGCATGTAGATGTGGATTCAGAAGGAAGCTGGTTACACTTTGAGCTCTGACCGAGGTGCGTGAGCGACATCCACAGAACGCGTTCTCTTGTTGCGAAATATGGGCGACCATTACAGGCACTTGGCGTGCTGCCCAGATTAAGTCGGTATACGAACGGAGACATCGCAGCTTCTGCAAGAAACATAAAGGCCTCTCGCTAGAAATACCAGTGGAAAGAGCTTTTTTTTTCAGTGTAATACCATCTTTATTCACACTTAACCGGCATATCTTTATGGTAAAAATCACTAAAGACGCCATATGTTTCTAGACTGTGTATTTTGAGATAAGGAATTAATGATCGAAAATAATATTAACTATTATAAAGAAGAAAACACCTTACAATTAACAGCAAGAACATAAATCACAGCAATTGTTCAAAGTTCCGCCTGCCAGTTTCAATGCACACTATACAACGTCACGTACAATACTGCCGCACACCCTCAAATAACAATGTCGTCTGTTGCACAATGAGGAAGACAACTATTACCCGACAACCTAGTTCCTTTTCAGTTAGTACTGGGCTGTCATACGCGAAACGAAATTGTGAAACCCTGTCGGGCGACCGCTTGTCCATCGGACAGGATCTCCCCTTTAGATTCAATGATGGATGTATATATTGCTCGGGTGCCCACGGTCATTAATATCAATGTCGGATGGTGCACCCACCGCCATGTTTAAGCGACATTCTCTTTTGAACAAGAGAGACAGTGTCCAACAACTGTGACAGAAAATCTCCAATGAACACCAGGTAACGTCCACTACTCAAACAGGGTGGGAGGAAATCAGTTTCTACAACTTGACGTTTGCAAAATTATAACTCTTATCTTAACTGAGTGCTGCGTCCTCCAGACGATACGGTACCACAGCCTACTTAAATAAGCACCGAAGTACCTAGAACTCAGGAGCTACTTAGTTAAGGTAAAGCTCCAAAAGAGGCGCACACAACAAGGACAATGTTACTCGCACCCCTTACGTTACACAAATAGTTCACAAGCAGACAGCCATCTGCTAAATGTGAATGTAAGCAGACATACGGCTCTACTGAGCAATTATCAATAAATCATTGTAAATTGTTGCTAATTTTTATCTCATATTTTTGGCGTAGCTGTTGCATAACTATGTGTGACTCAGTAACAAAGTTGTAAAATAAGAGTGGAAATCAATAACAGGCTAAGTCCCAAAAAACTGATGCCGAGTTATTCAGTTTCTTTTTTGTTTTGACAAAAATATTTTAACGAGAAACTTGAACAACTAATGTAATTTTTTCAGTTTGATTACTTTCATCAATGAAAGTAAATATTTAAGTCTGAAAAACCCAACATTTTATAAATATCGGCAAAAACGAAGTAAAAGTCAATGAAAGAAATTACAAGCATTTAGAAATATTTGTAATAATAAACGTTTTACGAATACACATCCTGTAATTAAATTATTTTAATCTATATTTTAATTTTATAAAGCACAAAGCAATTTAATTGATTAACTGTTCCAAAAATGTTTTATTAGCTACTTCCAAATACGGCGGAATCTGTTGGAGAACCTTTTTCTTTACAGCTGCGTTGTTTTAACGTTGTTGCGACGGTAAAACAAAGTTCTTTACTACACAAATGAAAAAAAATTCACCCCCTCGGTTTCGAGAGTTCCGGAACCTGTACAGAAAATTGGAACCGACATCAACATAAAAATCATTTCCGCTCTTTTTATTGCTCATGAAAACCACACATTGCATGTTGGAACTCCATACAGCGAGACCTTCAGAGGTGGTGGTCCAGATTGCTGTACACACCGGTACCTCTAATACCCAGTAGCTTGTATTCGCCGCGGCATACTATACACAAGTTCATCAAGGCACTGTTGGTCCAGATTGTTCCACTCCTCAACGGCGATTCGGCGTAGATCCCTCAGAGCCGGCAGGATTGGCCGATAGGTTCTAGGCGCTACAGTCTGGAACCGCGCGACCGCTACGGTCGCAGGTTCGAATCCTCTCTTGGGCTTAGATGTGTGTGATGTCCTTAGGTTAGTTAGGTTTAATTAGTTCTAAGTTCTAGGGGACTGATGACCTCAGAAATTAAGTCCCATAGTGCTCAGAGCCATTTGAACCATTTGATCCCTCAGAGTGGTTTCTTGGTCACGTCAACCATAAACAGCCCTTTCCAGTCTATCCCAGACATGTTCTATAGGGTTCATGTCTGGAGAGCATGGTGGACACACTAGTCGAGCGATGTCGTTATCCTGGAGGAAGTCAATCACAAGATGTGCACTATGGGGGCGCGAATTTCCGCCCATGAACACGAATTCCTCGTCAATATGCTGCCGATATGGTTGCACCATCGGTCGGAGGATGACATTCACGTATCATACAGCAGTTACGGGCCCACATAATGCCACCCCAAAGCAGCAGGGAACCTCCACCTTGCTGCACGCGCTGGACAGTGTGTCTAAGACGTTCGGCTTTATCGGGTTGCCTCCAAACAAGGCCCCCACGATTGTCTGGTTGAAGGCATATGCGACATTCATCGGTGAAGAGAACGTGGTGCCAATCCTGAGCGATCCATTCGACCCATCTGTACTGCGCTCCATGGTGTCGTGGTTACAAAGATAGACATCGCCATGGACATCGGGACTGAAATTGCGTGTCATGCAGCCTATTACGCACAGTTGAGTCGTAACACGACATCCTGTGGCTGCACGAAAAGCATTATTCAACATGGTGGCGTTGCTGTCAGTGTTCCTCCGAGCCATAATCCGTAGGTAACGGTCATCCACTGTAGTAGTAACCCTTGGGCGGCCTGAGCGAGGCATGTCACCGACAGTTCCTGTCTCTCTGCATCTCCTCCATGTCCGAACAACGTCGTTTTGGTTCACTCCGAGGCGCCTGGACACTTTCCTTGCTGAGAGCCCTTCCTGGCACAAAATAACAATGCGGACGCGATCGAGCCGTGGTATTGACCGTCTAGGCATGGTTGAACTACAGACAACACGAGCCGTGTACCTCCTTTCTGGTGGAATGAGTAGAACTGATCGGCTGTCGGACCCCCTCCGTCTAATAGGCGCTACTCATGCATGGTTGTTTACATTTTTGGGCGGGTTTAGTAACATCTCTGAACAGTCAAAGAGACTGTTTCTGTGATACAGTATTCACAGCCAACGTCTATATTTAGGAGTTCTGGGAACCAGGGTGATGCAAAACCTTTTTCGATGTGTGAACGTCAGTGGTATTCTCTTTCTTGAAAATCTTGTAGGTGCTACAGTCTTCTAGTTCGTTGAACATTGTGCTCGTCTTGGCGACATCAGGTGCTTTTTCTTCACTTGAATCCAGCTACATTTGGAAATATTTATTTTCGTTGTGTTAATATGTGTATCGGTGGTGTTTTTAAAATAAAAAGTCCTCAGGCTCGAGCATAGTAACCACAAACCGATTGCTAGGTGTCACATTCTCCGTAACTTGTACAAGGTCCTCATGTACTTGACAATCTGATATTCTTCCTTCCTCTAATGTTTTTCAATCTGGGCAAAATCTCTGTCGCACGCTGCAAATAGTTACAAAGCTTTGTGTCACTTACCCCTTTTTAGGCTCAATGGTGGGCCGACACATACCGCTTATTCTATGTTTCGGGCCTTATATGAACTAATGGAAATGATCGTAGCATTTTGCCCGCTTTTCCGGTTGTTGGAAACGGCATTTAGCTTGTTTTTCGTGTCTAATTTTAAAACGTTGCAATTAGCTAGTTACTGATTTCCAGTACTGCGCTGGATAATAAATCGACAAAACTCATCGCTGTGTTTAAAATCATATGGTCCCATAAATTACGCACTATTTTTAAAAATCGGTGTGTAGCTGATGCTCCATCAGTATTCTCCATTCTGTATTTCCCGAACCGTGCGTTTCACAGAGAGCTCTGCTGTTGCTTATTGATAAATCTTCTCACACACGGCCCAACACCGTCTCCTCAAATTCTATTGTGCTAACGATTCGTTTTGAAGAACGTTGTCCAGCTCTCTTTGGCACAAACGATCAAAGTGTCTCGTAAGTTTCATTCTTCTCTCATACGATCCAGCACCACCTTTTCAAATTATATTGTGCGAACAATTCTTTTTGGAGAACCTTGTCCAGCTCTCTGTGTCACAAACCAACAAAGTGTCTCGTAAGCTTCTTTCCACGGCGATATTTTTCTTCCTATTAGGATAACTAATGTTGAGGAACTTTCCCTGTACTTCGCTATATATTAATAAGTTCCGGTAACGGACAATGCTGAATGTTCGACAGCCAGTCGTGAACTGTAACGAGCTAAACTGCTTTCCCCCAGCTTTTATCTCATCTAGTAGGGCACCTTCTTTTCTCCATTATTTGGCAAAGTTTATTTTTTAAAAAAATGGTTCAAATGGCTCTGAGCAATATGAGACTCAACTGCTGTGGCCATTAGTCCCCTAGAACTTAGAACTACTTAAACCTAACTAACCTAAGGACATCACACACATCCATGCCCGAGGCAGGATTCGAACCTGCGACCGTAGCAGTCGCAAAGTTTATTTCATTACGTAACTTTGTGGCCGGATGCCTTTGTTGATGCCACAGTCATCATGGTAAGAGAGCAGGCCTTGCGCTCCATCTGGCTGTGAATCGTGTAGATGTTGTTCTGTGTGACATCGTATTTTAACTTTGTTGTATAGTAGTTTCTGAGGCAGAGTTTGAAGATCACTCAGCATTTGCCCAAACGAGTGTTATAAATAGCCCAAAAAGCACATTCAGGCTGACCAGTGTACCAACCACCGGTCATTGATCCGTCTCCCGGAATCAATCCAGGTTTGGCTCACTTCCCAGTGTCAGCAGCCAGCGCGCTGCGCGTTACGCTATACGAGTTGATAAACGCCGGTATACTCCGCCGTGTCCACACCAGAGACGACTATGTTTGTATGCCATCAACATCAATGCCGGGGACACTTGTTTGGAGTATAGCGACAAAAGACTCACATCGATCAACTACAACAGCTTCAAAAGAGGGGACAGCGGTGGGTATACCATGTACCAAGAAGCTTAGCAACCTGCTATCTACATCAAGCAGCTGTAGAAGAACCAGTGATTGGAAGAATTAGGAATACGAACGAAAACTTTACAGCGAAGCCAGGGTCTCCCATAGCTTCTTACTACGTCTTTTCGGCTAACAGCATTGAGAAACTGGCAGTAACAAGTAATTAGTTTCCTTACTGATTAGGGAATCTACCCAGAAGACCACAATGATAACCAGAAAGCTGGTCAAAACTACCACTTACACATAGCAGGCAATTCCGAAAAGATAACAAACTGCACCAAACAACTAAAAATATTGTTCAGTGGATTAAGAGACGATATCTTCGAGCGGAAGAGGAGAGTGATCAAAGAAGCAGTTAATTGTTTTCAAACATTAGCTATTTACAAAAACATACCTCTGCAACGTTCATTCCCGACCATTCGTTAATTATCACAAATATTCAGTTTGGAATCCCCTACCGTTGGTGTAATTGTGGCCCCTGTATACTAAGGCACAAAAATGGAAGGCAGTTCGACATTTGATGCTATCATCCCACCTTCCAACCTGTTTGCCACAGAGCAAATTTGATCAGTGATAAACGTCTGGATTCGCATTCAGGAGGATGGAGGTTCATAATCCTGTCCGGCCATGCAAATGTAGTTTTTTTCGTAAGTTCACTAAATCGCTTAAGGCAAATGCCAAGGTAGTCCGTTTGATAAGGACGGGGCCGATTTCCTTCCCTATCTTTGACTATTTCGATCTTGTACTCCATCGCTAATTACCACGTCGCTGACGTGGATTTGTTTGCCGGACGGTGAAAGTTCGCGTTTATGAATCATTGTGGAGTTGCATAAAGGTATCGCCTTGTAACGCCGTTGCACATTCCCGTCCACGTGACGTGAGGTCATTCCAGTTCGCGCGGCAGAAGTTGCAGGAAGCAGTAAGGACAGGTCCGGCTGGGTCGGAGAAAGCCAGGCCGACGTGTGGACTGTGATCTGCCGTACCCAAACACAGGCGCAGCCCCGGCCGCCCGGAGAAAGTTCATCTCGCGCAATTCCCGTCATTTCCCAGTATCGGCCCTCGCGCTGACGTTGCCTTCTTGTGTCGTGTTGCTCATTTCCGCCAAAAGCCAAATGTACGTTACCAATGGTATTAAGCTATATTTACAACTTAGCAACCTTCCACGTAACAGAATGATTCGTGCTGCCCAATGGTAGCTACATTCCATCGGTGCGAATAACGATCCTGTACAAATTTACAGTAGGTTTTTTTTTTTTTTTTTTTTGCAGTCACTTACAAAAATATCTAATTTTTTTTTTAATCTTTAGTCGTTCCAAGGCTCTTTACTGAGACTTGGGGTTTCTTTCGTCTCTAAAATTCATTTGTACAAGTGAACAATGCGAAGATGCAACGTGGTTTAGACTACTACACGTCAAACTGTAGGTCTCACCACAATTGGCTCCGTAATTTAACTCAGAGCTTGGAGGACGGGAAGATAGCTTTACTTTCATTTCATCTACGCAAGAGCCACGGCGTCTGCGGTTACAGAATAGAAGTTTGAGGAATCATGAAGCAAGGGAAGTATTATTAGTGAACGAAATTTTCGCTCTGCAGCGGAGTGTGCACTGATACGGAATTTTGTGGCAGCTTAAAACTGTGTACCGGACCGAGACTCGAAATGGGGACGTTTACCTTTCGCTAACAACTACTCTACCGGCTGAGCTACCCAGACACGACTCACGACGTCTCCTCACAGCTTAACTTCCGCCAGTATCTCATCGCCTACCTTCCGAGCTTCACATAAGCTCTCCTGCGAAACTTACAAGACTACCACTCCTGAAAGAAAGGATATTGCAGAGAAGACATGGCTTAACCACAGCCCTAGTGAGGGGGGGTGGGGGTTTGTTTCCAGAATAATATTTTCACTTTGCAGCAGTGCGTGCGCTGGTATGAAACTTTCTGGCAGATTAAAACTAAGCGGCGGACTGAGACTCAAACTCGGGACCTCTGCTTCTCACACTTATCCGCGAAAGGCAAAGGTCCCGAGTTCGATCTCGGTCTGCCACATAGTTTTAATCTGCTAGGAAGTTTCAGAAAAATTAGTGTTTAACGTCTCGTCGACATCGAGATCAGTAGAGATGGAGCAAAAGCTCGGAATAACGAAGGACGGGAAAGGATATCTCCTGTGCCCTTTCAGAGGAACCATCCTGGCATTTGCCTTAAGCGAGTCAGGGAAATCAGGAAACCGAGGAAAAGCTAAATCAGGATGGCCGACCGGTGAATTGAACCGTCGTCGTCCTGAATGTGTGTCCAGAGGGCTAACTATTTTAGTTAGCCCTCTGACCGAACACCCATCGCATGGGCCATATTCATATATGCCTCATCTTATCTTCGCTTTGGATAAAAACAGAAGAGGAGAAAGGAGATTAGAATTTAATGCCTTGTCGACGATTAGGCACACTCCTGGACTGGAGGAAAAAATCATGTGTTCAGTGTTCTCGCATTTACTTTAATGGACTGAAAGAAACCATTGAAACCATAACTATCGATACCAGGAAGGGATTTCCAACCACTGTACTCCTCCTGAATGCGCTGGATAATTTAAATGAGAAAGGTGCTAAAGTGTCAAAGAATTGCACCGGACTGTGCTACTGTTCTAAGCCGCTCTGCAACTAGGTTTTTCAGAACTAAGCATCAGACGTGACTGAAACTGAGAATCTGCAATCCGTGCGTCTTTCCAGTTCTGACTTGTGGCAGTACCACATGGACTCTTAGTGAAAACTTATTCAAAACTTAAGGATTCCTCTGCAAGAAATGGAGATATACAGTCTGTTAAGTAATAGCGTGGTCGCTATTACACACAGATGGTTAAAGATATGGCTTTAGTTCTTTCACAGCCTAATAGAGGGAATCTTTGTCCTTCATGCAATGTCCATAAAGCATTGGTTCACTTTGAATCCTTGACTGACAAACAGAAGAAGATATATGAGTGCAAAGCGTTGTCAAAGTCATCCACGTTTTTTACCAATTTATAGCTTGTGACCCACTTTTGTACAAATGACTTTGATTTTCCATATATTTAGACGCCGCAGCATGACTCATTTTCGGACCTATGGCATGGCTGCAGAGAAACACAGCCTCAAAACGCGACGCATAAGCTGCACTAATTTCTCTTCTTGCGTATGTCAGTTAGGTATTCAAAGTTAACTAATCCTTTATGGGCACCGCCTGAAGGACAAAGGTTCCCTCAATTGGACTGTGAAAGAAATATGTCTTTTACCATCTGTGTGAATTGCCGACCACGCTTTTATTTAACAGACTGTACATTATGGAAATTACTGGCAGGGACAGGAAAACAAATAAATGGAACTGAGATCAGGATGGAGTGAGTTACGCAACTATTCATATATTTGTTTATTGGTTTATTTAACCTTGCAATAGTGGGGCCATCACGCCCCCTCTTACTTCTAGACAGGCATTTTACGTATTTTACACTACAAATATTTCAGTAATCATGTTGTAATACGTATAGAAATTAAAAATTTCAATAGATAGATAAAAAGGTCACACACACAGTTTACATTCGTAGATGATTAGTACAGCAATGGCTATAAATTATGACGAGTTTTTAGTTATTTGTGTTAACAGCGGTGCGCATAAGAGAAAATGGCGAAGGACTTAATATCACACAGTTCTAGAATATAAGGGAAAAGTATGTGAAATGACTCATAAAGGAAAAAAAGGGGCTTAACTGTGAAGAGATAGGAGTATTGGCTTTGCTATTTGACACAGTGGAAGTTGCTCATATTTTTAGAGAAAATATTATGTGGGTGATAGAAGGAAGCGCTTCAACTTCCTCTTAAACGCAACAGAGCATTACATTGCGCAGAGTGCAGGGCAGATTGTTCCAGAGACGGACAGCAGCGACAGCGAAAAGAGTTTGCGAATGTCTTTGTTTTGTGAGTGAGCACAGATGGGGTTCATCTACATCTATCTACACAGACACTCCGCAAGCCACCGTACAGTGCCTGGTGGAAGGTACCCTGTACCACTACTAATCATTTCCTTTCCTGTTCCATTCATCTACAGCTACAGCTACATAGATACTCTGTAAATCACATTTAAGTGTCTGGCAGAGAGTTCATCGAACCACCTTCAAATTTCTCTATTATTCCAATCTCGTGTAGCGCGAGGAAAGAATGAACACCTATATCTTTCCGTACAGGCTCTGATTTCCCTTCTTTTATCGTGGTGATCGATCCACCCTATGTAGATCGGTGTCAACAAAATATTTTCGCGTTCGGAGGAGAAAGTTCATGATGCAATTTCGTGAGAAGATTCCGTGGCAACGAAAACCGCCTTTCTTTTAAAGATTTCCAGCACAAATCCTGTATCATTTCTGTGACACTCTCTCCCATATTTCGCGTTAATACAAAACGTGCTGCCTTTCATTGAACTTTTTCGATGTACTCCGTCACTCCTACCTGGTAAGGATCCCACACCGTGCAGCAGTATTCTAAAAGAGGACGGACAAGCTTAGTGTAGGCAGCCTGTTACATTTTCTAAGTGTCCTGCACAATAAAAAGCAGCCTTTGGTTAGCCTTCCCCACAACATTTTCTATGTGTTCTTTCCTATTTAAGTTGCTCGTAATTGTAATACCTAGGTATTTAGTTGAATTTACGGCTTTTAGATTAGACCGATTTATCGTGTAACCGAAGTTTAACGAGATCCTTTTAGAACTCATGTGGATGACCTGACACTTTTCGTTATTTGGGGTCAACTGCCACTTTTCGCACCATTCAGATATTTTTTCTAAATCGTTTTCCAGTTTGTTTTGATCTTCCGATGACTTTATTAGTCGATAAACGACAGCGCCATCTGCAAACAACCGAAGACGGCTGCTCAGATTGTCTCCCAAATCGTTTATGTAGATAAGGAACAGCAAAGGGCCTATAACACTACCTTGGGGAACGCCTGAAATCAGTTCTGTTTTACTCGATGACTTTCCGTCAATTACTACGAACTGTGACCTCTCTGACAGGAAATCACAAATCCAGTCACATAACTGAGACGATATCCCATAAGCACACAGTTTTACTACGAGCCGCTAGTGTGGTACAATGTCAAAAGCCTTCTGGAAATCCAGAAATACGGAATCGATCTGAAATCCCTTGTCAATAGCACTCAGCGATTCATGTGAATACCTTCAATCAACCAGCAAGGAAGACTGGAAGCACGTTAAGTTTTAGAACTGTATGGCAGACCTCAGCTTTTCAAACTGTCCAGTTTGTCTCACCAAATTACAGCAACGTAGCATGAACCTTTGTTGCTCATTGTCTCAATTGCATTACCAAGCAGGGTCCCTTCTTTTTCCGGAATGAACCCGAGTGTCGTTGAAATTCAAACGCCAGCATTGAAGCAATATAATTCCATTTCACTGCTTTAATTTCGAAGTTCAGTTAAAGTATTCATAGCTGGCTACAATGTTTAGATTACACAAGCACAAATTAAGAGTGCGGATTTTGTTACCATATTTTAGCTTACCTGTGACTGCAGTTCAGCTTGGTACGTACTAAATTTTACTATTGTTAATGGTTTAGAATCATTTAATTCAAATTCAAAGTTAAATCTCTTATTTCTAAATTGCGTAGATTAAAGTAGCTTTTGAATTGATTGTTGAAGTAGCCCAAAACTAACCTTACTTTATTGAATTTCGTAGTGCTTTAGAAACAAAGTTCACTATTAATTTCAGTCACTAAATTAACTTTCAATTTTCCGGTGTTATTAATTCTTTTGCTAAATTAAGTCAGAGTGTAGCGAAATTTATTACTTCTGACAAACATTCAGTTTTCACACAGCACGTGTTAACCTTCAGTTGCCACGCTTTTAGTGCTAATTATACGTGCATTAATCTTTCATTTTCAGTTATTATAGTAGTTGTCCATAGAACTAGCGACCGTAATTTTCCCCAAATCTCAAATATAAAAATTAACGCCAGTTAATTGTTAACGTAACGACCGCACATTTACTTTCTTTATTAATTTTACCCTTTTCTCAAAATTAATTTCCACCAATTTCATTTGCATTTTTCCTTTCATTTAGATGTAACCCTTTCCTATCTCTTTACCGACAAATTAACTTCGGTGACGATTGCTTTTCCCAAATTTCCATTAGGTGCACTCGGTTTAATTGTTCACTGTCATTAAGGTCGATAAGTGAGGGGGAGGTTCCAACCAGAAGAGTTGCTTTTATTAAGTGATTTGAGTTGCTTTACTACTCCGAAGATATTTACTTCTATGTTACTCATGTTGGCAGCTGTTCTCGATTCGAATTCTGGAGTATTTACTTCGTCTTCTTTTATGAAGACATTTCGGAAGGCTGTGTTTAGTAAATCTTCTTTGGTAGCACTGTCTTCGATAGTATCTCCATTGTTATCACGCAGAGAAGGCATTGATTGTTTCTTGCCGCTAACATACTTCACATACGACCAGAATCTCTTTGGATTTTCTGCCAGGTTTCGAGACAAAGTTTCGTTGTGGAAACTGCTATAGGCGTCCCGCATTGAACTCCACACTGTTTCGAGCTTCTGTAAAGGATCGCCAATCTTGGGGATTTTGCGTCTGTTTAAATTTGGCATGTTTGTTTCTTTGTTTCTGCAACAGTGTTCTAACCCGTTTCGTGTACCAAGGAGTATCAGCTCCGTCGTTTCTTAGTTTATTTGGTATAAACCTCTCAATTGCTGCCGATACTATTTCTTTGAATTTAAGCCACATCTGGTCTACACTTATATTATTAATTTGGAATGAGTGGAGATTGTCTCTCAGGAAGGCGTCAAGTGAATTTTTATCTGCTTTTTTGAATAGGTATATTTTTCGCTTATTTTTCTAGGATTTTGGGATTACAATATTCAATCTCTCTACGACAACCCTGTGTTCACTAATCCCTATATCTGTTTTGATGCTGGTTCTTAACTCAGGTTTATTTGTTGCTAAGAGGTCAAGAGTGTTGTCCCAAACATTTACTGTTCGCGTGGGCTCATGAACTAACTGCTCGAATTAATTTTCAGAGAATGCGTTTAGCACAATTCCTGATGATATTTTATGCGTACCTGCGAAATTAAACATGTATTTTCGCCAACATATCGAGGGTAAATTAAAGTCACCACCAGCTATAATCGTATGAGTCGGATATGTGTTTGATATCAAACTCAAGTTTTCTTTGAGCCTTTCAACAATTGTATCATATGAACTGGGAGGTCGGTAAAAGGATCCAATTATTATTTTATTCCGGTTTCCAACAATGACCTCTGCCCATACTATCTCACAGGAAGTATCTACTTCAATTTCGCGACAAGTTAAACTACTTCTAACACCAACAAACACGCCACCGCCAACCGTGTTTAACCTATCTTTTCGGAACACCGTTAGGTTCTTCGCAAAAATTTCGGCTGAGCTTATATCCGACTTTAGCCAGCTTTCAGTGCCTATAACAATTTGAGCATCAGTGCTTTCTATTAGTGCTTGGAGCTCTGGTGCTTTCCCAACACAGCTACGACAATTTACAACTGTTATACCAACGGTTCCTGTACCTATGTTCTTCTTGTGTTCAGCCTGCACCCTTTGTGACTGAAGCCTATCTTGTGTTTTCCCGAGACCCTCTAACCTAAAAAACCACCCAGTCTGCGCCACACAGCCCCTGCTACCCGTGTAGCCGCCTACTGCGTATAGTGAACACCTGACCTGTTCAGCGGAACCCCAAACCCAAACACCCTTTGGCGCAAGTCGAGGAACCCTGCAGCCTACAAGGTCGCAGAGCCGTCTGAGCCTCTGATTCGGACCCTTCACTCGGCTCTGAACCAGAGGTCCGCAATCGGTCCTGTCGACCATGCTGCAAATGGTCAGCTCTGCTTTCATCTTGCAAGCAAGACTGGCAGCCTTTACCACTTCTGTTCACAAAAGAGCGAGAAAAAAACGATTGTCTATACAGGGTGTTACAAAAAGGTACGGCGAAACTTTCAGGAAACATTCCTCACACACAAATAAAGAAAAGATGTTAGGTTGACATGTGTCCGGAAACGCTTAATTTCCATGTTAGAGCTCATTTTAGTTTCGTCAGTATGTACTGTACTTCCTCGAGTCACCGCCAGTTGTCCCAATTGGAGGAAGGTAATGTTGACTTCGGTGCTTGTGTTGACATGCGACTCATTGCTCTACAGTACTAGCATCAAGCACATCAGTACGTGGCATCAACACGTTAGTGTTCATCACGAACGTGGTTTTGCAGTCAGTGCAATGTTTACAAATGCGGAGTTGGCAGATGCCCATTTGATGTTCGGATTAGCATGGGGCAATAGCCGTGGCGCGGTACGTTTGTATCGAGACAGATTTTCAGAACGAAGGTGTTCCGACAGGAAGACGTTCGAAGCAATTGATCGGCGTCTTAGGGAGCACGGAAAATTCCAGCCTATGACTCGCGACTGGGGAAGACCTAGAACGACGAGGACACCTGCAATGGACGAGGCAATTCTTCGTGCAGTTGACGATAACCCTAATGTCAGCGTCAGAGAAGTTGCTGCTGTACAAGGTAACGTTGACCACGTCACTGTATGGAGAGTGCTACGGGAGAACCATTTGTTTCCGTACCTTGTACAGCGTGTGCAGGCACTATCAGCAGCTGATTGGCCTCCACGGTTACACTTCTGCGAATGGTTCATCCAACAATGTGACAATCCTCATTTCAGTGCAAATGTTCTCTTTACGGATGAGGCTTCATTCCAAAGTGATCAAATTGTACATTTTTCACAATCAACATGTATGGGCTGATGAGAATCCGCACGCAATTGTGCAATCACGTCATCAACACAGATTTTCTGTGAACGTTTGGGCAGGCATTGCTGGTGGTGTCTTGATTGGGCCCCATGTTCTTCTACCTACGCTCAATGGAGCACGTTATCATGATTTCATACGGGATACTCTACCTGTGCTGCTAGAACAAGTGCCTTTACAAGTACGACACAACATGTGGTTCATGAACGATGGAGCTCCTGCACATTTCAGTCGAAGTGTTCGTACGCTTCTCAATTCCATGGCCTCCACGCTCTCCTGACCTCAACCCTCTTGACTTTCATTTATGGGGGCATTTGAAATCTCTTGTCTACGCAACCTCGGTACCAAATGTAGAGACTATTCGTGCTCGTATTGTGGACGGCTGTGATACAATACGCCATTCTCCAGGGCTGCATCAGCGCATCAGGGATTCCATGCGACGGAGGGTGGATGCATGTATCCTCGCTAACGGTGAACATTTTGAACATTTCCTGTAACAAAGTGTTTGAAGTCACGCTGGTACGTTCTGTTGCTGTGTGTTTCCATTCCATGATTAATATGATTTGAAGGGAAGAAATGAAAAGAGCTCTAACATGGAAAGTAAGCGTTTCCGGACACATGTCCACACAACATATTTTATTTCTTTGTGTGTGAGGAATGTTTCCTGAAAGTTTGGCCATACCTTTTTGTAACACCCTGTATACCTCCGTACGAGCCGTAATTTCTAGAATCTTATTTTCGTGGTCCTTAAGCGCAATAAGTGTTGGCGGTAGCACAATCCTTCTGTAGTCAGCTTCAAATACCGGTTCTCTAAAATTTCTCAATATTGTTTCTCGAAAAGAACGTCGCCTTTCCTCCAGGGATTCCCATTTGAGTTCCCGAGGCATCTCCGAAACACTTACGTGTTGTCTGAAACCACCAGTAACAAATCCAGCAGCCCGCCTTTGAACTGCTTCGGTGCCTTCCTTCAGTCCGACCTGGTACGGATCCCAAACACTCGAGCAGTACTGAAGCATAGGCAGCACCAGCGTCCTATATGCTTGTCTTCTTTACCATCTTCTCTAAAAGTCGACCGTCGCCTTCCGTACCACAGTTCTCACGTGATCGTTCCTTTTCATATCGCTTTGCAACGTTACGTCCAGATATTTAAACGACTTGACTGTGGGAAGCAGGACACTAGTAATACTGTATCCAAACACTACAATTTTGTTCTTCCTGTTCATCCACATTAACTTACATTTTTCCACATTTAGAGTTAGCTGCCATTCGTCACACCAACCAGAAGCTTTGTCTAACTCGTCTTGTATCGTCCTACAGTCACTGAATTTCGACACCTTACCGTACAGCAGCAGTTGCTGCTCACCCTGTTCCCCAAACCATTTGTGTATATTGAGAACAATAGCGGCCCTTTCACACTTCCCTGGGGCACTCCTGACGATACCCTTGCCTCTGATGAACACTCGCTGTCGAGGACAACATACTGGCCTCGATTATGATGATATGAAAAGTGTTTTAGATTGCATGCGAGGCAATGGGGTGTTTTCGCACTTAAGCGCCTTGCCACGGTTCGCGCGGCTCACCCCGGCGAGGTGTGTGTGTTGGGCATGGGCGTGTGTGTTATCCTTAGTGTAAGTTTAAGTAGTGTGTAAGGCTAAGGACCGATGGCCTCCGCAGTTTGGTCAGATAGAACTTACAACAAAATTCCAATTTTTGTTTTTGCACCAAGGAGGCGGTGAAGTAGAAATATAGTGTGTGATAGCCACGCAATTTGTCCGGCCTCAACAACGCTAACCGAAGCACTAATATGGTCGTATAGGCAGATGTTGCAGATGTAATGTACAGAAGCATTCTTGGTTAGTTCTAACAGTCTTGTGTTTTCACTGCTAGTGCCAGGTTGAATTACATCACAACAGTGGAGTTTCGGTTGAACGAGGGGGCTTGCACGAGTTTACGTTTCGCATCCTGTGGAACTACGTTCCGAAAATTTTTAAGGTCACAGAAGCCAGCCGAAGTTTTCCGGCGCATTGCGACAGTATTCTCTACCCAGTAGTGGGTTTTGTATCGCTGCATACAAGGGAAAGGGCGTGGCTGATTTTGGGATTGCTATCGCATTTGTTTACCCTGTTTGGTGGCCTTCTGTATTCTTCGTAACTCTCGAGTTTCGGATTTGCCTTGAATCGTCTATAGGCAACATCCCCAGTGTAATTCAGTTGTCAGCTATGGAAAAACATCAGTTATAACTGTAAAGAAAATGAGATGGAGGCCCCACATAATGCCACCCCAAAACAGCAGGGAACCTCCACCTTGCTGCACTCACTGGACAGTGTGTCTAAGGCCTTCAGCCTGACCGGGTTGCCTCCAAACACTTCTCCGACGATTGTCTGGTTGAAGGCATATGCGACACTCATCGGCGAAGAGAACGTGATGCCAATCCTGAGCGGCCTATTCGGCATGTTGTTGGGCCCATCTGTACCACGCTGCATGGTGTCGTGGTTGAAAAGATGGACCTCGTCATGGATGTCGGGAGTGAATTTGCGCATCATGCAGCCTATTGTGCACAGTCTGAGTCTTAACACGACGTCCTGTGGCTACACGAAAAGCATTATTGAACATGGTGGCGTTGTTGTCAGGGTTCCTCAGAGCCTTCCGTAGGTAGTGGTCATAGACTGTGTAAGTAGGCTGTTTAGGTTTTTTTATTGGTAACGCCGCCGCCAAGTAGCGCTCGGTATGAAAATCACTGGCTGTGCCGTGTGCAGTCTGTGGCTGGTTTGCATTGTGGCTGGTTTGTAGTGTTGGGCTGTTGGCTGTTAACAGCGCGTAGCGTTGCGCAGTTGGAGGTGAGCCGCCAGCAGTGGTGGATGTGGGGAGAGAGATGGCGGAGTATTGAAATTTGTAAGAATGGATGTCATGAACTGATATATATATATATATATATATATATATATATATATATATATATATATATATATATATATATATTATGACTATTAAGGTAAATACGTTGTTTGTTCTCTATTAAAATCTTTCATTCGCTAACTATGCCCATCAGTAGTTAGTGCCTTCCGTAGTTTGAATCTTTTAGCTAGCTGGCAGTAGTGGCGCTCGCTGTATTGCAGTAGTTAGAGTAACGAAGATTTTTGTGAGGTAAGTGATTTGTGAAACGTATAGGTTAATGTTAGCCAGGGCCATTCTCTTGTAGGGCTTACTGAAAGTCAGATTGCGTTGCGCTAAAAAATATTGTGTGTCAGTTTAAGCACAGTCTTGTATAATTTTTCTAAGGGGACGTTTCATAACTGCAGTAGTAGCCCTTGGGCTGCCTGAGCGAGGCATGCCATTGACAGTTCCCGTCTCTTTGTATCTTCTTCATGCCCGAACATTATCTCTTTGGTTCACTCCGAGACGCCTGGAGACTTCCCTTGTTGAGAGCCCTTCCTTGCTCAAAGTAACAATGCGGACGCGATCGAACCGCGGTGTTGACCGTCTAGGTATGGTTGAACTACAGACAACACGAGCCGTGTACCTCCTTCCTGGTGGAATGTTTAGAACTGATCGGCTGTTAGACCCCCTCCGTCTAATAGGCGCTGCTCATACATGGCTGTTTACATCTTTGGGCAGGGTTAGTGACATCTCTGAACTGTCAAAGGGACTGTGTTTGTGATACAACATCCACAGTCAACATCTGTCTTCAGGAGTTCAGGGAACCGGGGCGAAGCAAAACTTTTTTGATGTGTGTATAACAGTACTGATCTACATATTGTATCCCGACAGTAAAATAAAATCATTGTCATATTTTGTTATTATTATCATCATCAATTTTTATGACTTTCGATTACTGTGATTATCCTCATAGAACTACACTGATTCGTTTCGAAAAAATGAAGTACTCTTCACTGCGTACTGTATGAAGTAGGAATTGGTAGAATTGAGTGTACCAGACTGTCCTCTTAGATCCTGTTTTGCATCTGAGATTGTATTTGCTATGAATTTGTCTACCCGAAAATCTAAGATAGGCTGTACAACCTTATCCCTCCATCCCCCCAACCACCATCCCGTGAGATACCCTTGTATTTCCTTCTATCCCTTCTATGACGATTTGGCTGGCTGGCTGTTAGCTGCGTCATAACAAAGAACTTTTTCATAACTCTTTAGTGTTATGATAAAGAGTATGTGTTTTCTACGTTTTTTACTTGTATTCTAGATGGTGTAGTTTAGTTCTATTCACTATGTTACATTGGGACTGTAATTGAAACTGTGCTTCTGGTCAATACATAAATACATTAAATGATTTAGAAAGTGTTCATAATTCTACTCTGTAGCTGATAAGAGATAGGTGGCTCAAAAATGTCTCTGAGCACTATGCGACTAAACTTCTGAGGTCATCACTCACCTAGAACTTAGAATTAATTAAACCTAACTAACCTAAGGACATCACACACATCCATGCCCGAGGCAGGATTCGAACCTGCGACCGTAGCGGTCGCTCGGCTCCAGACTGTAGCGCCTAGAACCGCACGGAGATAGGTGGCCATTGTGTGTCACGAGTTCGGGTTAAGTTTGCGTTTGCTATGGGCACGGTGTCGTTAGAAATATTCTTTAGTTTGCCCTGCAAGTTTATACCTGCATAGGTTTATGCTGTGTTGCAAAGGCTCCACGTTACACTCGTACGAGGTACATGTTGGTATGCTTGTAGATTGTACAGCCTAGCTTAGATTTTCTGGCAGACATCAAGTACTACAGTTATGTTAAGTTAACCGGGGACCTAGAAACGACGGAGAGGCCCCGTCCCCGCCGCAGCCGCAGTGGTCCACAACCCCACGACGACTACCTCAGTCCACTTCACCCCTCCGCCGCCCCACACCGAACCCAGGGTTATTGTGCGGTTCGGCCCCCGATGGACCCCCCAGAGAACGTCTCACACCAGACGAGCGTAACCCCTATGTTTGCGTTGTAGAGTGATGGTGGGGTACGGGTACGTGGAGAACTTATTTGAGCAGCAATTGTCGACATAGTGTAGCTGAGGCGGAATAAGGGGAACCAGCCCGCATTTGCCGAGGCAGATGGAAAACCGCCTAAAAACCATCCACAGATTGGCCGTCTCACCGTACCTCGACACAAATCTGCCGGGCGGATTCGTGCCGGGGACCGGAGCTCCTACCGCGCTATTGCTACGGTCACAGGTTCGAATCCTGCCTCGGGCCTGGATGTGTGTGATGTCCTTAGGTAAGTTAGTTTTAAGTAGTTCTAAGTTCTAGGGGACTGATGACCATAGAAGTTAAGTCCCATAGTGCTCAGAGCCATTTGAACCGGAGCTCCTTCCCGCCATGAAAGCACGCACGGCCAACCGAGCGGGCTCAAGTACTACAGTACACAGAAACTGTTACAGTGTGAGGCTTGTATGCAGAACAACTCTCTAAAAACTCAGCAAACCTAAGAGCACGGTGACATTTACCAGGAGATGCTGCATTACCGCTTTAGTTGCTCACACTAACGGTGGTTGTCAAATACCCTTGACGTTCAGACCGCGAAAGCAGCTGCCAGTTGTATCGGAACGGATAAATTTAGGTCCTGCATGTTTTTCAAGGGAATGTTATACTATTCGTTCTGCAAAATAGTGGTTAATTCAGTTAATAATGTTGGAGGTGCATAACAATCAAGCACCCATTTCTTCAAAGTAGATGACAAAGGCTAAATAATATTGAGATCTGGAGACTTTGGGGGTCACGGCAGGTGCGATAAGTCATCTTCGTGATCACAATACGAGTCCTGGACGATGTGAGCTATATGAACAGGAGCCCTGTCGTCTTGGAAAATAGCATCACCATTGGGGTACAAACATTGTACCATAGGATGAACCTACTTAGCCATAATGCTCGCATAATCTTTGGTAGTAACACGACTTGCAGAGTAACCATGGGGCCAATGAGATATCATGACACGGCTGCCCAAATCATCATCACTCTCTTGGCACGAAAATTCGGCCAGACGCTGGAAATAGTGTGCAACAATACTTATCCGGCAAAATGACTATAGCTCCGTAGTCCAGGTTTCATGACTTAATGACTTCATGACACCGCGTTCACCTATTACGGGCATTTGCATCACTGACGTGTGATTTTGGTATTTCAGCTCGTCCTGCAGCTCGCAGTTTATTGTTGTTTTGGTGCTGACGGGGTTCAGGAATCCGACATTCAGCTCTGTAGTCACTTTTGCAGCTGTCGTCTTCTTACTTTTCGTCTCAATACTCTTCAATCACTGTCCGTCACGATAACTCAATACAATTTTCGTCCGCCTTGTGACTTAGAAGGTAATGTTTTTTGGCTTCGTATGAATCTTCGATAAGGTGCCTCTTGAAACAACAAGCACTTCAGCTACATTGGTTTCGGAAGCACTCATCTTACGAGCACCAACAATTTGCCCATGTTCGAATTTAGTTACCTACGATGTAATGGAGTCAGAACTTCATAGAAAACTTTTCGAACCACGACTGACACTTGCAAAATGTCGAGGACATTGCATAAGTGCTGTCCGCGGTCAAATACAACAACGCAACCTGCAGGCTTAGTTAGCATCTGCATGAGGGTTCAAGCATGCATTTCTCACGGTATTTTCGTATTTCTGTCCAACTCCTGTATATCCTAATGCCAGTCTGCTTTTATTATTGCGTGAAGTCAGTAAAGTAAGTTTTAGAATAATTTATGGAACCAAGCACGACAATGAAATGTCGTATTAAGAAAGCTTATTGTAGGAACAGTAACCAGAAGAGAGAGCTTAACTGATTTCCACATGGGCAGCAATAAGAATATCATGTCTTAAAATAATATACTAATTTCGAAAGTATTTTTTGTTCAGATTGTTCTGCGTGATAAACTTTAGAAATTATCTGATGTAACACCGAAAGCAGCTGGTGGTGTTACATAATCTCGTTTCTGAAATTTCCATATCGATTAATAATATTTAAGGTGTGTGTGTGTGTGTGGGTGGGTGGGGTGGGTGGGTGGTCCCGCCCTCGATACCGAGTATGTGTATCGCAGGGTTTTACATAAACATTTTATTGCCATTTATGAACTATAATCATTTGCAGACTTCTTTGTATGGTATGCGTTTTGCAGAACATCTGTGCTACTCCCATATCTACTACACGAATCACAGGAACAGCTCATAATGCTTCTTTAAAATTGTCACTTGCACATAAAACTTCATGAGTCCCATCTACTGTGGAATTTTTGTCCATAGTTCACGTTCAGAATTTCTTGTCATTAGCGCAGTAGTCGCATCTACGATAGGCTTTCTACCTATAATTAGAGGAGTTAGGAGATCAACACTGTATAGTGATGAAACATAAACAAGCTGCTAATATAGGCGTCTTGTGTCAGAATATTCATCCAGTTAGTGTCACCATTATTTGTTTCAGCACAGTACGTTGGGTCGAAGTCCTTAAGAGTTCATACTGCAAAATCCATCAGTTCTAGTAGCTTTCTTATAACACCTTGTGTATTTTCTTTCATGTCGTAGTAGATAGACCTTTTTTTTAGGCGTAGTTTACCAGTAACAATTTACTATGTTCCTTGTTTCTAACATTTGTAGCACTGACATTGCTTAGTTCCTGTTCTATTAAGACGAAATGTATCTATTTTCTGGCTCGATGATGTGTTGGGATAGGATCTGTTTAGCAGATTCTAGATTCTCTTGACGATACATATATAGTCGTTCTAAGAAAGCAAATGAAGAGTCAATTAATGAACGACATATTCAGAAGCCCCGAAAGTAGATACTTTAAATGATAATTTTATATCAGCGACTAGTATCCTTTAATGAATATCACATGGCCAAGAAAAATCTAAAATAGCAGAATTTAGCTAAGCGAAACATTTGATGAATACATCGTTGCTATCATGTCAGTTCACAAATTTGTATAGAAAGTTGCATAATTGGCCTTAAGTCTGTATTTTACTCGTACTATTTCATAGAGTACATCTGGTGCAAGACAAAAAGTGTAAACATCAACTCAGATGCTCAGTCCCCTTCGGTCTGAAAGGGTGTGACCGCCAATTGATTATTCTGGAAGGCAAAGAACTTTCTAAAATACTCAGTGGGTTGTGTCAGAACTGGTCACACACATCTTCACCTGTTAAGGTCCGACATTGCATGATTAATATCCCGTCTGCTTTGTTTGTTTTCTATGGGATCGACGTGGTAGCCTAGTAGCCAGACACTGATGTTCATTTAGAACGTTAGATACTTGTGATTCAGACTCCAGGCACATGTCCAGAGTCCCTACGAGAAGAAATCATCTTCGCCACTTATGCTTATGTACGACTAAATCGCACCCTGTGGCTCATACTCGAACCACCAAGTGCCTTCCACTCCACTGGCTATCAACGCTCTGCTATTGCCTTAAATTATTTAGGAGGCAAAATTCTCTCTTACGATAATATCGAAAAAATATTTTCCAACAAGGAGTTACCAACTCATACTAATATTCTGGACTGCTAAACTTAACATCCAAGGGCAATAAAATGGCACTCTAATGCCTACAGGATTAAATATGTCTGCATACTTCTTCAGTGTGGAAAGTAGATGTAGGAAGGGGTGGACCGCCAAAACACCTCGGCTGTGGCGTTTGGCCAGAAAACAGAATGCTAGATCTATCTCGTCCACTGTGGGCTACAATCAACACAGCGCGTACAAACCCTGCATATCTCATCAGGGGGTTACCAGGTGAGAAATAATATCTCGTTCTCGTTACACCTGATGCTGACTGGCTAATAAAGTGGACACCGAACCATAGCGACGATACTATTGCTGATTTCTAATTATATGTTTACAGTCAGTTGAATGTGTAGTGCCCCATTTTACTACTGAGGCTGCACAGTAACCGTTGTTTGTACTCACTCTGTTCTAGGGTTGCCACTTTCTTCACAAAAAGGAACAATTTTTCATGGATATTATTTTGTAATTACTCATGTTCATATTTTTATTTAATGCCATTTTTGATCAAAAAGCACTCACATTTACGTCTTAAGCCCTATTTCTTCATACCACTGTGGTATTTTCAGATTGATTTAGCTTTATCTAAGAATGTACTGTCATTCTTTCGTAGGTTAAAAAAGTCTTTGCAGCACTAAAATTTATTACAGTTTGAGGCTCTGATTTTATGAGTTCCGATGAACAGCTGTTCCTAATATCAGTCCACTTATTCTTCATCATCAAAAACACTCGTTTAATGAATGCATTTGAACCTGGTATGCTTACTGTAACACATATGAGCCAGAGATATTTGTCGCTCTTTGTTGAGACACTAGCGTTAAAAATTTCGCACGCTTAGACACAACATTTCCATTCTTAGTGATGCAGTCAGTGAAATTATCTTTCACTTCACAACATTCTTCATGTAGTTGATCCAGGTTGACCTGATCTTGTAGACTGAATATTTCCACTGCAAGTTCAGAGTAACAATATTGTATTTCTACATTCAAAGAAAGAGGCTCCAACCTTGGTACTTATTACTAGCTGAGAAATCATAACGGGTTCCGAGATGTTTCAACAATGTGTCGTAGAAACAATCAAATTAACATGAAATGGAATTTATCTAATTAATGGAATTTATCTAATTAATTTCTTGGTTTGACTCTTACAGAATTTATCGTTCTCTCTTTGTGTGGTCTTCTTACAGGTCTTGCACAGACTGTTATGTGATTCAGTAACACTTAGTTCCCTTTTGTCCAGCTATTTTGATACTGACTGCATTTGACCTCCTATATTTGACACAAAATGAAAATATTATTTCAGGAATAATTCCTTTCTGTGGGTCTTCAGCTAAAGGTGCTGATGCAAGGTGTTTTGGACAGGCACGAGTGTTCTTGAAATAGCTCTTTATAGCTGGTCAGTACTCAATCAATCTGTTAATGGCAGGAGTTAAGGAGAGCCATCTTGTGGGAACATGTCTTAATATCTCAGACCACTCAACATCCTTAAATTCAAAAAATGATTTCAGTTCCTCACGTCTTTTAGCTGATACTGAGAAATGATTATAGATATTCAAAACAAGATTCCATAAACCCATTTCCTGCTCTTCCATGGCATGCTTCATCACATCGTAAACTATGTGGTTTAAACAACAGGATTTCTGTAGCTGGAATTCTTAAGCAACAACTGATAAACAGATTGTTTCCTGCTAAAATTCCCATTAGTATTGTCAACACTATACGCTGCTAAATTATTAACATTTAGTGAATGGTTCTCCAGACTATCAACAGTTAACTTTGCCACTGCATTTGAAGATTCATCAGACTGCTTCGTCGATATCAATAGCTTCTTCTGTGCGCCTACTAACGGTTCAAAGCATCTCATTCAAATTGGGAACATCTGTTTGTTGCCTCTGTTGGATGTATCTAATGCTACTGAAACAAATTTACCACTTTCGGATGACTTTAGAATATTATCAAAATCCCTGATACTTTTAGGTGTTACTACGTTTTTCACTAACATTTCTGCCTTCGTCTTGCCCCAGGATAGTTTTATAGCTGTTTCTGAATCTGCAAATACACATGGTGTCAATTTATTGTTGCAGTCCACACTTGTATAACTCAGGTTATGTTTGACTGTGTGATAGATGCAAAAGTCCTAACTCACATGCTGTGACAACATTGACTTCAGTTTTCTTAGGGTTCACAAATTATTTAGACACTTTCGTGGTTTTAGTGCTTCTTTTCTTCTTTAACTGATGTCTTCTGTACTGGGCATGTCGCTTGAGATCAAACTGTCCACCATGGGAAATGCGGAATTCCTTTCAGCACAGTGTACAGAGAGCGTATTCATCGAAAACTGAACCACGTCTAACCTACGTGGAAGTATCTTCCCATTTCCTTAAATACACTTGACTGTAGTGCTGTTGCTCGTAGCGTTTCTTCTTCGCTCGTGAAATCGTTACATCAGAATCGGAAATGAATTATATCGAAAATACTATTGACTGTGAGATCGAGTGATCTTCAGTAGTACCAAGCTAAATATATACCACCTTATACCTATATCCGAACAGAAATAACAACAAATATAATCAAATTAATGCGCATCTTTGTTATGTGCATATTTAGAGGGAAGAATTGGGTTGGGTTCTACGATAGGCGAGCGCCAAATATTAAAAAACGGAAGAGAGTACTGTACGGGGATATTAAAAACATAAAGCTAAACTTACAGCAAAAAAGTAAGAATACGGGAAAACGTACAATTTGGCAAACCTACTCTGTTGAATAGAATTGGGGAGAAGAGGAGTTTGTGGGACACTTGACAAGAAGAAGGGACCGGTTGGTAGGACATGTTCTGAGGCATCAAGGGACCACAAATTTAGCATTGGAGGGCAGCGTAGAGGGTAAAAACCGTAGAGGGAAGCCAAGAGATGAATACACTAAGCAGATTCAGAAGGATGTAGGTTGTAGTAAGTACTGGGAGATGAAGAAGCTCGCACAGGATAGAGTAGCATGGAAAGCTGCATCAAACCAGTCTCAGGACTGAAGACCACAACAACAACAAAACTGTTAAGTCTAGCCCATAGTGAACGAAGAAGGACTGTTGTTGTTGTTGTGGTCTTCAGTCCTGAGACTGGTTTGATGCAGCTCTCCATGCTGCTCTATCCTGTGCAAGCTTCATCTCCCAGTACCTACTACAACCTACATCCTTCTGAATCTGCTTAGTGTATTCATCTCTTGGTCTCCCTCTACGATTTTTACCCTCCACACTGCCCTCCAATACTAAATTGGTGATCTCTTGATGCCTCAGAACATGTCCTACCAACCGATCCCTTCTTCTGGTCAAGTTGTGCCACAAACTTCTCTTCTCCCCAATCCTATTCAATACTTCCTCATTAGTTATATGGTCTACCCATCTAATCTTCAGCATTATTCTGTAGCACCACATTTTGAATGCTTCTATTCTCTTCAAACTATTTATCGTCCATGTTTCACTTCCATACATGGCTACCCTCCATACAAATACTTTCAGAAACTACTTCCTGACACTGAAATCTATACTTGATGTTAACAAATTTCTCTTCTTCAGAAACGCTTTCCTTGCCATTGCCAGTCTACATTTTATATCCTCTCTACTTCGACCATCATCAGTTATTTTGCTCCCCAAATAGCAAAACTCCTTTACTACTTTCAGTGTCTCATTTCCTAATGTAATTCCCTCAGTAGCACCCGACTTAATTCGACTACATCCCATTATCCTCGTTTTGCTTTTGTTGATGTTAATCTTATATTCTCCTTTCAATACACTATTCATTCCATTCAACTGCTCTTCCAAGTCCTTTGCTGTCTCTGACAGAATTACGATGTCATCGGCGAACCTCAAACTTTTTATTTCTTCTCCATGGACTTTAATACCTAGCCCGAATTTTTCTTTTGTTTCCTTTACTGCTTGCTCAATATACAGATTGAATAACATCGGGGAGAGGCTACAACCCTGTCTTACTCTCTTCCCAACAACTGCTTCCCTTTCATGTCCCTCGACTCTTATAACTGCCATCTGGTTTCTGTACAAATTGTAAATAGCATTTCGGTCCCTGTATTTTACCCCTGCCACCTTTAGAATTTGAAAGAGAGTATTCCAGTCAACATTGTCAAAAGCTTTCTCTAAGTCTACGAATGCTAGAAACGTAAGTTTGCCTTTCCTTAATCTTTCTTCTAAGATAAGTCGTAAGGTCAGTATTAACTCACGTGTTCCAACATTTCTACGGAATCCAAACAGATCTTCCCCGAGGTCGCCTTCTACTAGTTTTTCCATTCGTCTGTAAAGAATTCGTGTTAGTATTTTGCAGCTGTGGCTTATTAAACTGATTGTTCGGTAATTTTCACATCTGCCAACACCTGCTTTCTTTGGGATTGGAATTATTATATTCTTCTTGAAGTCTGCGGGTATTACGCCCGTTTCATACATCTTGTTCACCAGGTGGTAGAGTTTTGTCAGGACTGGCTCTCCCAAGGCCGTCAGTAGTTCCAATGTAATGTTGTCTCCTCCGGGGGCCTTGTTACGACTCCGGTCTTTCTGTGCTCTTTCAAACTCTTCACACAGTATCGTATCTCCCATTTCATCTTCATCCACATCCTCTTCCATTTCCATAATATTGTCCTCAAGTACATCGCCCTTGTATAGACCCTCTATATACTCCTTCCACCTTTCTGCTTTCCCTTCATTGCTCATACAAGTGGTTCTCTTATCTCCAAAGGTCTCTTTAATTTTCCTGTAGGCAGTATCTATCTTACACCTAGTGAGATAAGCCTCTACATCATTACATTTGTCCTCTAGCCATCCCTGCTTAGCCAGAAGTAGGACTAGGATTCTGTTTTCTGATCGGGTTGCTTTGGTTGTCCAGCACTCTCGACACCTACTTTCCAGACTGAAGATGTTTGCAAACTCAATGAGTTCTGTAGAAATCAGTCGAATATTTTGCGTCCTCTTTTCGTTAATTCTCTATGTTCTGTATAAAGAATAATAAAAAAGTAAATATTACGCTTATTCTGTTTCAGTATCTGCAACGATGCCAGTAGTTCAGGCGGAAGTATATTTTGTATATGTATTATTACATGTAGTTTAAGGTGCAAAATGGAGAAGTGAGAAATATTAGTGTTGAATGTCCTATCAAATGGTTCAAATGGCTCTGATCACAATGGGACTTGGGACGTCTGAGGTCATCAGTCCCCTAGAACTTAGAACTACTTAAACCTAACTAACCTAAGGACATCGCACACATCCATGCCCGAGGCAGGATTCGAACCTCAGACCGTAGCGGTCGCACGGTTCCAGACTGTAGCGCCTAGAACCGCTCGGCCACCCCAGCCGGCAATGTCCCATCGACGACGGGGTTATTAGAATAGAACACCAGATCGGCTAGGGAAAGCATGGAGAAGGAAATCTAACAGGTGCTTTACAATGGATCCATCCTGGTGTATTCCTTAAGCGTCTGTGGGAAACCACGTGAAACCTAAATCGTGGTGACCAGGCTGGAATTTGAATCAAAAAATGAGTAATCAATAATAATTGAAAATTGTCTCTGGAGTAGGGAGCAATACACATTTCAGAAATATCATTGATGATCAGTAGTTCAGTTCCAACGACCTATGTGACTCTATAGCATAAAAAGTGTTTTAACTAGAAATAAATTAATTAATAATAAATGAAAAACACTAGTTTGCTTTTGTTCTACAGTATTACTTTTATTGTGTTAACCAGTTTTCGGCTTACAAGGGCATCTTCAGAATATCATCACCGAAGAAGTTACAACGCTTGTAAACAACACCCGAAGAGATGTTACACATCTACATTGAAGCAGAAACATACAGTAAGTAACAACTTTGACAGTGTTGTGATAATACAACGTAAAAAGTAAAAACATTGAACAGTAAATAAATAAAAATCACAACGGAGCAGACAGGAAAAAAATTTAACACAAAACAGAAACAGTATGCCTACATAACAATTTCTATTAATAAACAAAACTAACAAAGTAAAAAAATAGCACTTGATAAGGCTACTTCAGGAGGGATAAAACATGGAGAGTGTACCAGTGTAATAATGTTGAACAAAAGCGAACTAGTGCTTTTCATTTATTACAATGTCATTCTATCAAGAACCGACGGAAGAGTCACTTAACATAATAAATTTAATTTTCGAGAACTTCCCAAGCTCTCTTCTTTTTTTTCAAAAACTCTGTTTTGTGAAGCTAATTACAGAATTTTTATACCTGAAGCCTCCAGTATGCACTAAAATCACTCGGTAAGGCAGATTTTAGAACTTTTTTAACATAATGAGTCCAAATATTCTGGTGAAAAGATATCGACACTGTAGGGTCGAAAGAAGTTTGTGGAGAGGATCCAGTCATAGGAAGCAGCAAGTAAGGAAGTCGGCGCACCAGTAATGCGCCAACCTTCTATTCTACAAGTACATATGCTTTCCGCAAGCCACCTTACGATGTGTGGCGGAGGGTACCTCTGACACCACGGTTTCCTTTTTCCTTGCCTTATTCCATATCTTCACGGGGTCGGCATGTTATTCTAGATTTGGTAAGGTTAAGGTGGCCGGATGTCTTTCCCGTCGTCACTCCTTCCCCCAAGCGATGGAATTTGTGTACCCATGTGTCTGTATCTTACTTTATCTCATGTGAAAGTGTGAGAACGTTGTCGAAGCATTTGCGAATCGTGTAACTGAGACAGGATGTGAGTACCAGTCAGGTAATCACCTCGTCGGATATGAGAAGCCGACTAAAAACCACAGCCGAGCAGGTCTTCACACTAACCCTCGTGGCTAATTCGGCGGATTCGATCCGGGTCCAGCGCTGCTTTCCGAATCCGGGAACCGGCGTGTTAGCGCACGTGGCTATCCGGAAGAATTTCTGGTACCACCAAACTTATCGAAAAATAAGGCTCGTTCAGTGTCCGCGCCTATCATAGTTTAGATAACTCATTTTACAAATATCTTCATATTGCTCTTTTTTTAATAAAGATCATGGCTCAAAAATACACTGAGATACCAAAAGTGATGGGATAGCGAAGTGCACATATACAGATGACGGTAGTATCGCATACACAAAGTATAACAGGGCAGTGCAGTACTCAGATGATTCATGTGAAAAGGTTTCCGACGTGGTTACGGCCGCACGACGGAAATTAACAGACTCGGAATGGTAGTCGGAGCTAGAAGCATGGAACATACCATTTCGGAAATCGTTAGGGAATTCAATATTCCGAGATCCACAGTGTCAAGAGTGTGCCGAGAATACCATACCTCAGACATTGCCCCTCACCACGAATAACGCAGAGGTTGACAATCTTACTTAACAACCGAGAGTAGCGGTGTTTCCGTAGACTTGTCAGTGCTAACAGACAAGCAACATTGCGTGATACAGCCGCAGAAATTAATGTTGGACCTGCGACGAACGTATCCCTTAAGACAGTGTGACGAAATTTGGCGCTATTGGGCTATACCAGCAGACGACCGGCGCTTGAGCCTTTGGCAACAGCACGACATCGCCTGCAGCGCCTCTTCTGGGTTAGTGACCAATCGGTTGGATTCTAGACAATTTGAAAACCATGGCCTGGTCAGATGAGTCCCGATTTCAGTCGGTAAGAGTCGATGTTAGGGTTCGAGTGTGCTGTAGACCCCAGATTGTCAACAAGGCACTGTGCAAGCTGCTGGTGGCTCCATTATGGATTTTGTTTACATGAAATGGATTGGGTCCTGGTTATTGGACACCCACTGATAGTCACTTTTATGGGAAGTCAGTGACCGAGCCAGTTGTCAATGCGTAAGAAACTGTCTTGGTATTGGACAACTGGAGTCTTGATCCCCATCAGGCTATCTACATTTAAGTTTTCCATGGTTTGCCTCATTCGCGTCTCATGAGTGTCACGTTGGTCCTCTTCTGCTTGCGTCCACAACCGCATCAAATTTCATCAAAGAAGCCATTTTCGATCATCAGGCACGTACATAGTTACTTCTTGTTTGTATGAAGCTGCCCATGACTTGTGTATTGTATTTTTTTCACGTGGTTTCTTGAAAATGCCCAGGGGAGCAAAATTAATTAATCACAAATGAAATAACGCGTTTATTTCTAATTAAAAAAACAGCCGATGCAGAAAAATAATTTCTTTAAGGAATTGTTGAAATTGTTTCTTTAAAACGAACATGACTGATCTCCTTTGACATCACTGTCCTGCTGTGCAAGTTGTCCACCTCTGAAGACCATTCCCTCGGTGACACTAATCCCTAAACTTCTTTCTTTCGCTACGGTCGCAGCTTCGAATCCTGCCTCGGGCATGATGTGTGTGATGTCTTAAGGTTAGTTAGGTTTAAGCAGTTCTAAGTTCTAGGGGACTGATGACCTCAGACGTTAAGTCCCATAGTGTTCAGAGCGATTTAGACCATTTTTCTTTCTTTCCTTTCATTCTTCCTTAACATAGTTACATATGAGATCAGAGTCGTCGTCCGTTAGCGGAATTAATAATTTTTTGTCGCAAACACTTGTATAGGTTCAAGGTAATATGTGAAAAGAGGCTGGCCCTGTGGCCGAGCGGTTCTAGGCGCTTCAGTCTGCGACCGCTACGGTAGCAGGTTCGAATCCTGCCTCGGGCATGGATGTGTGTGATGTCCTTAGGTTAGTTAGGTTTAAGTAGTTCTAAGTTCTAGGGAACTGATGACCTCTGATGTTAAGTCCCATAGTGTTCAGAGCCATTTTTTGAGAAAAGAGAATTTTCTGACATTTGTTATCAGCGTATCTGACCATTACAGTTCTGCGGACCGGACGACGTATCTTGTGGTATATTACTCTCACCCCTCTAGATGGATTCTGACGTTGCTTGTCTGCTTAAAATCCGCTTTCGTCGTTAAAAAAATGAGACTCAGGACATCACAAGATAACAATATACAACGGAATTAACTCATGGCATCAGTAATTCAATATTGTTATAATTGTTGGATGTAATGTCAGTCAGTTATGCAAAACACCGGCTTTTCAAAGTTCCCAACCATGTTTCAGCACTTCTGTGCCATCATCAGGTGGTTTTGTGTTTTATTTAAAGTGTAATGTGAACATTTTTATTAAATTAATACAAAATTACGGAAATATTTAGTTCAAACAACTATTTGTTTCTGTTGGTTAACGCCTTATATTTGGTTTGCATGGTTTTGCAGGACCACTTGCGTATTATTTCATACTGGTAGCTTGTCATCTGTAACCAAACGATGTTGATGAGAAATTTTGTTGGGAGGTAGCATTCCATTTTATGCTTTAAACGCAATTTAGTTTGTCGCGATATTTCGCGCATATATTCGTTTGTACTTACGTTTTTGTGTGGCGAGTCCTATTTTCTCAGCAGCCTGACGAGGTGTGGTGAAGCACATGTAAATATAACACATATTTTCAGAAATTTGGTTGTAAATAGCACTTCATACTTCACCCAAACACACTGTAATCGTGGTTGTTGTGGGCCCGGCTCGGTCAGTGTTCATTTGTTCACCAGTGAGTTTGGCGCCAAATTTGAATTTTATTTATATTTTATCTTTGTGTGTGTGTGTGTGTGTGTGTGTGTGTGTGTGTGTGTGTGTGTGTGGTCTCTTACTTGGTGTTCCTTTAGTGTGTAAAATGGTAAGCCTTTGCACAGTGTAGTGTATTCATTCATCATATATATACTCAATGATCAAAAGTATCCGGACACCTGGCTGAAAATAACATAAAAGTTCGTGGCTCCCTCCATCGGTAATGCTGGAATTCCGTATGGTGTTGGCCCACCCTTAACCATGACGACAACCTCAACTCTCGCAGGCAAACGTTCAATCAGGTGCTGGAAGGTTTCTTGGGGAATGGCAGCCCATTCTTCACGGAGTGCCGCACTGAGGAGATGTATAGATGTCGGTCGGTGAGGCTGGCACGAAGTCGGCTTTCCAAAACATCCCAAACGTGTTCTGTAGGACTCAGGACAGGACTCTGTGCAGGCAGTCCATTAAAGAGATGTTATTGTCGTGCATCATGAACAGGTTGGTTGGTTCAAATGGCTCTGAGCACTATGTGACTTAACTTCTGAGGTCACCAGTCGCCTAGAACTTAGAACTAATTAAACCTAACTAACCTAAGGACATCACACACATCCATGCCCGAGGCAGGATTCGAACCTGCGACCGTAGCAGTCGCTCGGCTCCAGGCTGCAGCGCCTAGAACCGCACGGCCACTCCGGCCGGCCATGAACAGGTGCTTGATCGTGTTGAAAGATGCAGTCACCATCCCCGAATTGCTCTCTGACTCTGGGAAGCAACAAGGTGCTTAAAACATCAATGTAGCCTGTGCTGTGATAGTGCCACGCAAAACAACGAGGGGTGCAAGTCCCCTCCATGTAAAACACTACCACACCACAACACCACCGCCTCCGAATTTTACTGTTGGCGCTACAAACGCTGGCAGATGACGTTCATCGGGCATTCGTCATGCCCACACCCTGCCATCGGATCGCCACATTGTGCACCGTGATTCTTCACTCCACACAACGTTATTCCACTGTTCAATCGTCCAATGTTTACGCTCCTTAGACCAAGCGAGGCGTCGTTTGACATTTATCAGCGTGATATCTGGCTTATGAGCTGCCGCTCGACCATGAAATCTGTTTTCTCACCTTCCACCTAACAGTCATAGTACTTGCAGTGCATCCTGATACAGTTTGGAATTCCTGTATGATGGTCTGGATAGATGTCTGCCTATTACACATTACGACCCTCTTCAACTGTCGGCGGTCTCTGTCGGTCTACAGACGAGGTCGGCCTGTACGCCTTTGTGCTGTATGTGTCCCTTCACATTTCACCTTCACTATCACATCGGAAACAGTGGACCTAGGGATGTTTATTAGTGTGGAAATCTCGCGTACAGACGTGTGACAAGTGACACCCAATCACTTGACCACGTTAGAAGTCCGTGAGCTCCGCGGAGTGCCTCACCTTGCTCTCTCATGATGCCTAATGACTACTGAGTTCGCTGATAGAGAGTACCTGACAGTAATTGGCAGTACAATGCACCTAATATGAAAAACGTATTTTTAAGGGGTGTCCGGATTCTTTTGATCACATACTGTAAAGTTCCTTTAATGTGTTAAATAGTGTTATTTTTGGTTTAGACATAGCTCACGTGTAGAGGCCTGAATAAGTATTTTACCTTGCACTCGACAATTATAAGAATTATTGCACATTTCTGCCATTTAATGTTTTATTACATAAAATGTCGTACGATGATACTGTTGAAGAAAATGAGAGGCGGGAGGAAGACTGTGATTCGACTTTCCGTCTACGTTGGTGTCATGAGGTAGCGAAAAGCTCATTCATTCATCATATATATACTCAATGATCAAAAGTATCCGGACACCTGGCTGAAAATAAGGGTATCCGAGCCCTGATCATTGCCAAGACGAGTCCAGTACGTTTACCATTGCGCCAAGTCGTTGGGGTTTCGTGCTACCAACAATTGAAAGATTGATGGATTGGAAGCAGCAGTGCGCTGAGAAGCTTACGGCGTTTAGCGGAATGCCCTTACTAGAGGCAACCGGCTGTGAACAATTGTACTGCACTGTCAGGCGTGCCCAGTCATTGTAATTGCGCCAGCAGGTACAGTTCCCCGTGGACACAGTCAGATGCCTGTTTCCCCTACCAGTATCTTGGTTTATACGTCGTGATTTTGAGAGTAATTTGCTTTTGTTTTCGGAGAAACTACTGTTTGTGCTTTTATCACTGCATGTTTGAAAATATCTACAGTAGGAAGGAACCAAGATAAAGATAATTTTGTCCAGTCGACTAGGACGTCATTACAGATAGAGCAGATGTCAGATAGAACAAAGGTTTGGAAGCAAATTAGCCGTGTCCTTTTCAAAGCAATCATCTTGACAATTAATTGCCAACGATTCAGGGAAACCAAGAAAAACTTACATCTGCATGGAAGAAGGGGGATTTGAATGCCACTTTTCCCGAAAGTCAACCCGTAGTCTTAATCGTTACGCCTCCTTGGAACAATGAAAGATGAATGTTAGAAGTACAGTCAGTTTAGTAGAATATTAAGTTTATACATCATATTACAATTTTTTTCGGTGATATACTGTGTGTTCTAGAATTACGTCTCAGCGGATAGTCGCTATATGCTCTCAAAGGCTGCACGTTGTTTAAGGAAGGTGCAATAGCGCTTCCACATTCACAAGTTCCTTCTGCGGATGCGCTCATCTCTAAGTTAAATCAGTGTTTGTTGTATATAAGACGGCTATTACAACCTGACCTAAAGAGAGAGAGAGAGAGAGAGAGAGAGAGAGAGAGAGAGAGAACTGTGTTAAATTACAAGGGTTGGAACTTTAATAGTGGCAACTATTTATTTACAGCTCGTGCAAAATAGATACGTGTTCCAAAGTTTTACTGACCTTCAAAGTAGTCACAAGCTTTGTGTAGAACCCGTTGTCAGCGATGTGGAAGTCGTAGGGTACTCTTAGCAGTGCCAGTTGCGTTGACAGTTCGAGCGGCGCGGTCTATTGCCCGACGAATTTGTAGCAGTTCTGAAGCGAATGCCGTGAAGTGTTTCCTTCAGTTTAGATATCGAGTTGAACTCACGGGGGTTGAAATGGTTCAAATGGCTCTGAGCACTATGGGACTTAACATCTGAGGTCATCGGTCCCCTAGAACTTAGAACTACTTAAGCCTAACTAACCTAAGGACATCACACACATCCATGCCCGAGGCAGGATTCGAACCTGCAACCGTAGCGGTCGCGCGGTTCCTGACTGAAGCGCGTAGAACCTCTCGGCCACCCGGGCCGGCAACTCACGAGGGCTTAAGTCAGGGGAGTGCAGTAGGTGGTATAGCACTTAGCAACCCCATCAGTCAAGCTGGTCGTAGGCTGTGTTCCAAAAATGAACAGCATAGAGACAGAAGTGATCACATTTTCTGCAGGACCTGACCATTTTGCAGGACAGTGCTCAAACACGTACAGTGCAAGCTGTTACTGATTTGTTTGACTGATGGGACTGTTAAGTGCTATACCACCTACTGCACTCCCCTGACTTAAGTCCTCGTGAGTTCAACTCGATTTATAAACTGAAGGAAACACTTCACGGCATTCACTTCAGAACTGCTACAAATTCGTCGGGCAATAGACCGCGCCGCTCTAACTGTCAACACAACTAACACTGCTAAGAGTATCCTACGACTTTCACATCGCTGGCAACGAGTTATACACAAAGCTTGTGACTACTTTGAAGGTCAGTAAAACTTTGAAACACGTATCTATTTTGTACGAGCTGTAAATAAATAGTTGCCAATATTAAAACTACAACCCTCATATATCTGTTTCCTTGCTAATAGTTACATAACTAGTACTCTCTCTCTCTCTCTCTCTCTCTCTCTCTCTCTCTCTCTCTCTTCTCCTCTCTCACACCCACACACCCACACCCACACTCACACCCACACACCCACACCCACACACAAGAGAAGAATCACTCTTAGGGAACAGCTAGAACGCAATAGTAATTGCGATGTTGCGCAGTCCTATGGTAACGATTTAAGCACACCTCACAGCAATACATGCATTTTGTAGATTGTGTATTGCAGCTGTAACAGTTTAACTGTAAAAACTGAAGAAGTTTGGAGCACCAAATAATCTAACTAATAACTATATTTTTTTGAATATTTTCATCTTAATTCCCAAATCCATCTTATGATGCCACACTATGGGTAAGTAAGAAAACTGCGTTTTGTGTAAACAAGAGTTCAGTAGGAAACATATTAATAATGATACCCTTATCTTTCAGTTCATGTGAATTATTGATGCGTCGTGCGCAATAACGACGAGACATGCGTACTTTGAAGGAAATATTTACAAAAGCTGTTCTTACCACATCTCCAATTTCGTATATAATAAGAGAAATAAAGCTGACTATTATAAATGAATCGTACAAATGTTGTACTTCTCAGTGACAGAGGTGTCACATTTTCCTAATGGCTGCAGGCGAATGCTGGAATGGTTCCTGAAAACAGATCGCGACCGCTTACTTACCCCCGCTTTCTTCGAGGCAAAACTTCATCTTCATCAGCCCGATGTCGAATTTCATACCTAGTTTGCTCATTCTGATTTGAAATAATTCTTTCATCCGTCGTTAATTTTTCAATGTACCAAAAACCTGACCTAATCTGATTTCATATTCTTAAAGGTGAAAATTGCTCGTTTGAAACTTTAAAAATTAATTTTCTACATTTTAATCCACATTTGTTTTTACAGTTCCCTTATTCAAAATTTATTTCTCAAATTTGTAATAGTTGAACTTTTTTAGTCCGAATAGTCTGTTCGATGAACATTGAATTGGTAGAAAAAAAATTAACTGTAAATCTCGAAGAAATAAGACACAAACGCAGGACGATAATGAAACATGTAATTCATAAATGGAAAAAACCTACAAAACTGTTGTCTTAAGCGAGATCGAGTATGTAACTGCAAATTCGTGAACAAATAAAAAAGAGCGGTTGACGTCAATGCATTTTTGTAATAAAATTGAACAGCTACAGCCGACCTTACGATGTTATTTATTGTATGGCTACGACTTTCGGATCTTCAATACACGATCTTCAGGCCTTAACTGACGTCGAGGGGGTTAACTCCAATCGTTTACACGATTCCATCAATGCCCTACATCTATGAACTGGTTTTCGCAGAACGATGTTGTGTCTCCAACCATCAACTACCAACAACTACTACTTGAGTTGCTAATTGATGCCTAGAGACACAACATCGTTGTTAGAGGTAGTTTGCGAAAAGCATTTCATAGGTGTTGGCCACTGATGTAATCATGTATACAATTGGAATTAACCCCCTCAGCGTCAGTTAAGGCCTGAAGATCGTGTATTGAAGCACGGAAAGTCGTAGCCATACAATAAATAACATCGTAAGGACGGCTGTAGGTGTTCCATCTTCGGCCGAAGTCCTTCAACCTCCAATCAGAAGATTGGACATACAAAACCTCAATGCACTTTAGTGAAATGATAACTCAACAGATAACATCGTCATCTATCCCTCGATGCACTGCTCTCACACTTCCTAGAGGACTTGCTAGATGGTTTCTAAAAAGAATAGCTCCCACAGCCTTTCCTTACTCTAAAACAGTGGTTTGTCTCTGGTGTTAACGGTTTCATTACTTTAAACCAATACTCGTGAAACTGTGGCCCGCGGACCGCATGCACCCCGAATCAAGTATCCATGAGGCCCGCCATTCTTAGCCGTATTTTACAATAACATGCAGGTGGCAACTAACAGCTCATTCCAAAACGTCAACTAACGTTAGGAGGTTCCTTAGAGCGTAGTTCTCCCACTCAGCAACAAACAAAAGTACCTACAGAGACAGTAATATATTAAGATGTATTTAATTTTACTGACATTGGTGAATTCGGCGGTGAACTAAGTAACGTTGACCGCTTACCTCAAGGATGATGTGATAAGTAGCGCTGCCCCTGCAAGGTTAGTGGATGTTAAAGGGAAGGATGTTTTACTGTTTGTCTACCAGTGTAGAGAACTCACGCACATGCGCGACTCGTAGCGATTTGGTAATTTTTCGCACGGAGGTAACATGGCTTCTTGAATGCATATTACAGAGTCGGTCATCTTCAAACGTGATACTTACTTGTAGCAATTAATGTGCTGTTATATTAAGACTGTTGTAATACAGTACAATGAGTAGAAGAAAAAGGACAATCTAAATCTTTAGTAAACATTTACAATCATGTCTCTTATTTAATAACGCGTTTAGATATCAGTACAATTGCTGTTCTTAATTTGTTGATAATCCGTTCACACAGACGACAGAACAATACTTCGTCAGACGATTACATTGGGTGTGGGAGCAATCTGAAACAGGGCACAGTCGAGGCGGAGTGTTCCCAATGTTGGCGACATTTAACTGACGTTGGGTGCCAGCGGCCGGCTTATAGTGCTTTTGCTACAGCCAGTGTATTGAAGAAAGGCCTTGGCGCAGTGCTCACACCGGTTCCCGTCAGATCATCAAAGTTAAGCGTTGTTGGGCTGGGCTAACATTTGGATGGGTGACCGTCCGGTCCACCGAGCGCTGTTGGCAAGCGGGATGCTCTCAGCCCTTGTGAAGCAGACTGAGGAGCTATTTGACTGAAGCAGCTGCTCCGGTCTCGTAAACTGACATATGGCCGGGAGAGCGGTGTGCTGACCACATGCCCTTCAATTTCTGCATCCAGTGACGCCTGTGGGCTGACGATGACACGACGGCCGGTCGGTACCTGTTCGGACGGAGTTTAGTTTTTTAGTCTACTGAAGGCTCATAACATATGGATTTGCGCAGGTTGCCAGTTAATAATAAGATCGGTACATATGCGCCCCTAGGTAGCGCCCCATTGATTCTTGAGCAAAAAAATTTGAAGATCACTGCTTTAAACTGTAACCAGAAAAGGAAACTTCTTTGTGAGACAAATTCTGTCACAAGAAAGCAACCGCAGGAACTGCCTTCATAAATGAACACCAAGAAACGCAGAAACTCGGGGTAAAAAATCGCTCTTCATGTAAACCTAAAAACTGACTCTATGATGAAGCCAGGTGAGCTGCGCTTCATCATCTATCTAATGTATCTTTGGACAGCAGAATGAGGACAACTAAAGGTCAGCACATCATTGTTTCATCTACATCTATACCCTAAGGGCACCTTACAATAAGTGGCGGTAGATACGACCGTTACCCTTGTACATTTACAACCACTGATGTAGAATTTCAAAACTGTATCCACGTCTTCTTCTTCAAGTACGTAACCCTTTCAGTCGCCCCTTGAAGGAAGTAAATTATTCCAGTATCGGTGGTCGCAAATAGGTTTTTCTCACGGTGGTCCAATACGACGACCACTTAGCAATGGACAAGAACCGTTCCATTGACAAAAACACTTAAAATGAAACTTGAAGAAGTATCATTCATAATTCTTCAAAATCTCGCCATTGTATTTGTGAATATTAGAGTATACAACCACACGGTCAGTTTCAGGATCTCGTAGACTGTGTGTAAGCGTGGGAAATAATGCGTGGATCTTAACAAAGCAAAGATGATGTTCATTGCAACACGACAATGGTTTCATTCTACAAGTGAAAACAAATGTCTGCCTGAAAACCACATTCAGGTTGCTTGAAACATTCACAACTCAACCTCTTCAGGGCTGGAGAATCTAACTCACCCAACACACACATGAAAATTCGTAAAAAAAAAAAACATTGCAACTTGTAGTCTGTTGTGCTTCGGTGCGACGACGAATTTCTGCGAGGGCTATTCGGGAAGTAAGGTCCTATCGCTCGCGAAATGGAAATCGCAGTGAAAAGCAAAAATTTTTTGTTTGCAACAGTTAGCTACACGTTCCGGATACTTCTCTGCATAGTCGCCCCTGCGACTGAGACATTTGTCGTAGCATTGTACCAACTTTCCAATACCCTCGTCATACAAGGCAGCCATCTATATTTTCTACCAATTCTCTACACTGATCCGCAGATTGTTGGCTGTGCCAAAATGTTGCCTTCATGGACAGCGCTTCATGTGATCAGAGATGAAAATCAAAGGGAGCCAAGTCTGGGCTGTATGGTGGTCGATCAAATGCTGCCCATCGAAAACGCTGCAGGAGCGCCGCTATTGCCCCTGCAGTGTGCGGTCGAGAATTGTCTTGAAGAAGGGAATGCATGACAGTTTACGTTGTGTGGGCTGCATGAAATCAGGCAAAGTCTCTCACAGGCACTCATACTTCGCAGGAGACTTTCGAGGCACCTTTACGTGCTCACTGTGCGTTCAGAACCGAAAAGAGCGACGAAATGCGACCGATGGGCATACTAGAGACACTGCTCAACATATCTACGCAAAGATTCATCGGATTTTCACTATGGTATCCATTTCGTGATCGATCGGACCTTACTTTCCAAATAGCTCTCCGGTTGAATATGGAACAGCATATCCACTGAGTAAAACCGGTTTTTGAGAATTTGTTTTCTACATCTACGTACATACTCCACAAGCCACCTGACGGTGTGTGGCGCAACGAACCTTGAGTACCTCTATCGGTTCTCCCTTCTACTCCAGTCTCGTATTGTTCGTGGCCAAGAAAGATTGTCGGTATGCCTATGTGTGGGCTCTAAGCTCTCTCATTTTATGGTCATGGTCTCTTCGTGAGATATAAGTAGGAGGAAGCAACATACTGCTCGACTCCTCGGTAAAGGTATGTTCTCGAAACTTCAACAAAAGCACGTACCGAGCTACCGAGCGTCTCTCTTGCAGAGTCTTCCACTGGAGTTTATCATCTCCGTAACGCTTTCGCGATTTCTGAATGACCCTGTTACGAAGCGCGCTGCCCTCTCTTGGATCTTCTCTATCTCTTCTATCAACCCTATCTGGTACGGATCCCACACCTGTGAGCAGTACTCAATCATTGGGCGAACAAGAGTACTGTAACCTACTTCCTTTGTTTTCGGATTGCATTTCCTTAGGATTCTTCCAATGAATCTCACTCTGGCATCTGATTTACCGACGATTAATTTTATATGGTCATTCCATTTTAAACCACTTCTAATGCCTACTCCCAGATAATTTACGGAATTAACAGCATCCAGTTGCTGACCTGCTATATTGTAGCTAAATGATAAAGGATCTTTATTTCTATCTATTCGCAGCACATTACACTTGCCTACATTGAGATTCAATTGCCATTGCATGCACCATGCGTCAATTCGCTACAGATCCTCCTGTATTTCAGTACAATTTTCCATTGTTACAACCTCTCGATATACTACAGCATCATCCGCAAAAACCCTCAGTGAACTTCCGATGTTATCCACAAGGTCATTTACATAAATTGTGAATAGAAATAGTCCTACGACACTCCCCTGCTGCACACCTGGAATCACTCTTACTTCGGAAGACTTCTCTCCATTGAGAATGACATGCTGCGTTCTGTTAACTAGGAACTCTTCAATCCAATCACACAATTGGTCTGATAGTCCATATGCTCTTACTTTGTTCATTAAACGACTGTGGGGAACTGTGTCAAACGCCTTGCGGAAGTCAAGAAACACGGCAACTACCGGGGAAACCCATGTTTATGGCCTTCTGAGTCTCGTGGACGAATAACGCGACCTGGGTTTCACACGACTGTCTTTTTCGAAACCCATGCTGATTCCTACAGAATAGATTTCTCGTCTCCAGAATACGTGTTCCAAAATTCTACAACTGATCGACGTTAGAGATATAGGTCTATAGTTCTGCACATCTGTTCGACGTCCTTTCTTGAAAACGGGGATGACCTGTGCCCTTTTACAATCAATTGGAACGCTTCGCTCTTCTAGAGACCTACGGTACACCGCTGCAAGAAGGGGGCAAGTTCCTTCGCGTACTCTGTGTAAAATCGTATCCTATCAGGTCCAGCGGCCTTTCCTCTTTTGAGCGATTTTAATTGTTTCTCTATCCCTCTGTCGTCTATTTCGGTATTTACCATTTTGTAATCTGTGCGACAATCTAGAGAAGGAACTACAGTGGAGTCTTCCTCTGTGAAACAGCTTTCGCAAAAGACATTTAGTATTTCGGCCTTTAGTCTGTCGTCCTTTATTTCTGAACCACTTTGGTGACAGAGTGTCTGTACACTTTGTTTTGATCCACCTACCGCTTTGACGTAAGACCAAAATTTCTTAGGGTTTTCTGCCAAGTCAGTACATAGAGCTTTACTTTCGAATGCGTTGAACGCCTTCGCATAGCACACCTCACACTACATTTCGTTTCGTGTAATTTTTGTTTGTCTATAAGGCTTTGGCTATGTTTATGTTTGCTGTGAAGTTCCTTTTGCTTCCGTAGCAGTTTTCTAACTCGGTTGTTGTACCACGGTGGCTCTTTTTCCATCTCTTCCGATCTTGCATGGCACACATTCATCTAATGCATATCCTACGATGGTTTTGAACTTTGTCCACTGATCCTCAACACTATCTGTGCTTGAGATAAAACTTTTGTGTTGAGCCGTCAAGTACTCTGAAATCTGCTTTTTGTCACTTTTGCTAAAGAGAAAAATCTTTCTACCTTTTTTGATATTTCTATTTACGGCTGAAATCACCGATGCTATAACCGCTTTATGATTGCTGAATCCCTGTTCTGCGTTAACTGTTTCAAATAGTTCGAGTCTGTCACCAGAACGTCTAATATGTAATTTTCACATAATGCACTTAAAAAAAATTCACTGGATCTTTGTCCTAGGCACCCATTATAAACGTTTGAGTCTCCCAGTCTATATGTGGTAAATTAAAATCTCCACCCACAACTATAACATGGTGGGGAAATCTACTAGAAAAATTTTCCAAATCATACTTCAGGTGCTCAGCCACAACAGCTGCTGAGCCAGAGGGCCTATACAGACATCCAATTACCATGTCTGAGCCTGCTTTAACCGTGACCTTCACCCAAATTATTTGACATTTCGGATCTCCGTCAATTTCCTTCGATACTATTGCACTTTTTATTGCTATAAACACGCCTCCCCCTTCACTGTCGAGCCTGTCTCTGCGGTATACATTCCAATCTGAGTTTAGAATTGCATTACTGTTTACATCTGGTTTCAGCTAACTTTCCGTCCCTAGTACTATGGGAGCATTCTCACCGTTTATTAATGAGAGCAGTTCTGGGACCTTTCTATAGACGCTCCTGCAGTTTACTATTACAACATAAATATTGTCATTGTCATTCCCTGTGGGGTTTTGCCTACTGCTACCTTGTCGTATCTCAGGAGGAGTCTTGTCGGGTGTAGGGAGGGAATTCTCCAACCTAAGAAACCCACATGTGCACTCCACGCGTACTCCGCTACCCTTGTAGCCGCTTACTACGTGTAGTGCCCGCGTGACCTATTCAGGGGGACCCTACATTTCTCCACCCGATAGCGGAGGTCGAGAAATTTGAGCCCCAGATCTCCTCAGAATCGCCTGAGCCTACAAATAGTTAGCTCAGATTCCATCCCGCGAGCGACGCTTTCCGCCTTCACCAACTCCGCCAACCGTCTGTATGAACTGAGGATGGCCTCTGAACCCAGACGGCAGGAGTCACTGGTGCCGAAATGAGCAACAATTTGTGCACACAGTGCTCTCTATCGCCACCGGCAGGGCCTCCTCCACATCTCGGATGAGACCCCCCCGGCAATCAGACAGAGTGAACACTGGCCTTCTTCCCTGACCTTTCCGCTATTGCCCTAAGGGGCTCCATCACCCGCCTAACGTTGGAGCTCCCAATAACTAATAAACCCCTCCCCCCGTGTGCCTGCTCGGACCTTACTGAAGAAGCGGCCACATGTGCACTCACAGGCAGAGCGGGCGATGCCGCACGGCCAGCCTCCACATTGACCCTCCGCCTCGTGCGACGCTAACGCCGTTGAACCCGCCACTCCCCTAGGGGAGAGGGTGGCCCAACCGCTCCCGGTACCCGCGAAGATGTCTTGACAGCAGGGACCGTGAGTGAAGCATGTAACACCTGGGGTGTACCATGCCACGCACCAGACTCCCCACTGCCGCTACACTCCGAGGCAGCAGCCTGAAGACGGCTGACCGCGGCCATCAGCACGTTCAGCTGTTCGCGAACTGTGGCCAGCTCCTTCTGCGTCCGTACACAGCAGTCACATATCCTATCCATCCTAAGAGTGTGTAAGCAAGTCATTGCAGGATTGTCAGCTGCTTTAATATATTATTCTTACACGGAGGGCTGGTAAAGCAGCGTAGACTCCGGTGATCGTAGTGGTGAAAGCGCTTAACTCGCCAGACAGGGTAGACGTTGTTCATGGGAGAATTTCTGAACCAGTAGTATGCCAGTTTTCTACCTAAACATACATCATAGCAGTATAATACCTTGGTGGGGTCCTTAAGGTGAGATATCCGGTCTACACATAGTGAACAAAGGTGATGTGCTTCAATTCCAAGGAACCGCCTCGTCGAGAAAGCAGCCTCTCTTCATATAAAGTTGAAGGCGCACTGTAAAGATTGGTTGTTTTATCTTTATGAGAACTACGCCATTTAAAAAGAACTATTAGTGATACATGATTACACTTGGCGATATGTCTTAGCACATAGAGCACATCGTGCCACATCTGCCAGGATGCCCCAAAATTTTAAACAGAAAGAAACATTTTCTGCTTTGGAATCAAAACCATTCTATTGCTTACAAGATTAGCCAAACAGAAATACATAGTACGTAACGTACGTTCCATATCGCCAGGTGAAAGTGATGACTTCGTCATCCACCCAGTATATATTATCATTAAAATAAATGGCCTTTATGTGCTGATGGAAGCCACCACATGCACAAGAATGCCTTTTAGTTGCATTAAATGCTCATCTTCAAGGAGAACTCTCATACAGTACTTGTGGCGCACAGGATAACGACAGCTGGTTCTTTTGGTCCGACAACACCTCTGTCTACAGTGTACAATGATCTAATTAGTTAATGGAAACTTCCAATAATGATGGTTAAAGTAGGATTCATGCCTAGTACTTCCGGAAATAAATTCAGTATCTTATCCTAAATCACGTTCCGTAGAGAGAGGTCGTAACGCCTGATTTGCGGTAAACGTGGTGAGGGAAATTAGTATCATCGGTGTCTGGCCAGAGACAAGGCGCAACTTGAAACATCATCAACGTTATCAAAACATTGCTATGGTCAAAACTGACGCTTACACTTACATACAAAGTATACGTCGCTTATAGGAACGATGTTCAAGGATTTTTTAAAAACAAATCATGAACACAAAGAAATCAGCTTATATTTCTAACCATATCAGTTCCATTGTATACTCGTAAAAATACTTAGTATTTTTAAACATATTCTATACATCACACATTCACTGAAATATAGTATTCAGATTGTAAACGAAGCATATTTTGGTATCAGTCCTAAATGATAAGGGCTTTGGTGCGCGTCCAGAGACTTGTAGAAGTCCTACTGGGTTTCCGTCGTTTTTCCCCAGCATAGAATTCCGTGAACTATTCATTGTCTGCTGAGAAGTACGCTGAGAAACAAATCCTCCAATGGCAAGTATGAATGAACGTAATGAAGTCGTCTATCTATGTAGGTATGGTCCAGCGGCTTTTTCTTCAAACCACATCCGCAAAATTTCTGATTCTCTCGCAGTTTCAGACCAACGCTCCAGGACCAGTAAACACCACCTTTAGAGGCGATTACATCCAAACCCACTTTGTGCTGACTCTGGAACATCATTTTTTTATGTTCTTCTTCAGCGGATGCACTACATTAAGCACAGCTATCACTGGTGCTTCGAATGTCATTGACACCACAAATGACAACAAGTAGGAACAGGTAAAGTAGCCGAAGATCACCATTATCTGCAAAAAAATGAAAGCAGTTTCAAATTAAAAAACAGCGTTGACGTTTCTTCAATATCTACATGTAAAAAACAATACAATAAGATTTCTAAAGCTTTCTCAGCTTGATTGGTGGGTTTCAGGTTTTAGGCGAGGAGTCGATACCATTTTGTACACATGTGTCATACTACCTCTCTCTCTCTCTCTCTCTCTCTCTCTCTCTCTCTCTCTCTCTCTCACACACACACACACACACACACATCGTCCAAAATATTTACATTTTTACAATAGACGTAAAACATAAAAACTACGTGTATTTAAAACTATACAATTAGAACTTGTAGTGAATTGAAGTAAGATAATTTGATGGAATTTTAAAAACTTCACAAGCAGGCTATTTGTGTAACAGAAACAGCTATACATCATGATGTTTGAGCTGCTATGATGGTGGTGACTGAGTATTAAAATGATCGTGCTTACGATTGTGATAACAGGATGATTGCTATAACGAGACTCTGAAGGAACGCTAAGAGGCTCTTGAGGGTGACTGGGAGAAGGCGAGGGGCAGTAGCAGGAGAAACGGGTACACCCTAAGATAATGCTAGGAGGGAGAATTGCTGACTATGGATGGTATCTCGGGACAGATTTCCTGGATGTTAAATAGAAGTTGGTTGAAATATCGCTGACGGTGAATGTAAAAGACATGAGGGTTATGAAAGGAGGAATATGGGTACAGTGGTGGAAAGGCTACGTGGATTAGAGATACTGTGTAGAATATACGGTACAGGTATTGGGCTTTCCGGTTATGCACTGAGTTCTAAGGTGCTCTAGGCAGAGAACAAGGTGTGGGAAATGGATAAGTTGGAATTAGATGCGAAATGGATAAGATAGACAGATGCGGAAAGTGTGGCGGAGTGTATGTATCTAAATGATTTCAAGCAATTTATAAAAATTGGCCCAAGTGTGTGTGGTTGGGGGGGGGGGGGGGGGAGGAGTGCAGTTGAAACTCCTGGTAACATTGGCATAGGTCAGGATGGACTGGATGAGGGTTTTATAGTTAATGACAATGATAGATGGATGCAGAGCTCTCTCGGTGTACACGACATGTCAGTTTTCTATCAATGGTTTCTCGTTAAGTATTTGGCTGTGTTAATAAGAAGAGGAGTTGCTTGAAGTTGGAAAAACGAGAATCTCGTTTTCAGAATCATAGAATAGTATGACCGAAAATGGTGGCTTGGGTTTACTTGGAGTTTCATTTTTGCCCGCATCTCGTGGTCGTGCGGTAGCGTTTTCGCTTCCCACGCCCGGGTTCCCGGGTTCGATTCCTGGCGGGGTCAGGGATTTTCTCTGCCTCGTGATGGCTGGTTGTTGTGTGATGTCCTTTGGTTAGTTAGGTTTAAGTAGTTCTAAGTTCTAGGGGACTGATGACCATAGATGTTAAGTCCCATAGTGCTCAGAGCCATTTGAACCATTTTTTTGGAGTTTCATTTGTTACACCATTTGTTGAAGACATTCAGCTAGCACTCACTGGAGGGAGACATGAGAGACTTTGCAGGCGAGAAGAGTAGTTAGGTAAGCAGTGTCCCGAACATGCTGAAGGAGAAAGGAAGCGGTTAGGGATTCAGAAATATCAGCAGTGTATTGAATATATATTGTAGTCTTATGTTACCGCGCTCCCTTGTTTCCTGTCAGTGTATTGAATATCCATTTTCTACAACTATATCTAATGCCTTCTGGGGTTCATGGAGTACGGCATAAACACGTGTAGGAAGACGTAATACCTTGTCTCACCCTTTTTGGAATGTACGCTCTGAAAATTTTAACAGTAAACCGGTCTATGATTCACAATGGATTTCTTCTGGCGTCTGCCATTGAAGTTTGAATCTTCACGACGCTCTCGCATTTACTTATCCGATCTGCAACAAAACTCGCTGCTCTATTTGTAATCATTTCTATCTATTGTATTAAGCCTACCTGATAAATGCTTCAGTCTCGCGTGCAGTACTCTAGAATCGTTCTATCTGGTGTGTTGAAAGTTACCTCTTTCGTGGATGGAAGTTATTTCCTTAGAATTATTCCAGTGGATTTCCGCTTGCCATCTGGTTTTTCTATAACTAGTTCTACACGTACATAGCAGTTCTACTTTAGGTCGTCTAGACGCATACGGCCTAGATATTTAGATATTTTACGGTTGTTGCTGTTCAGTGACTGATCGTCAATAGCGTTATCGAGCAGTAATGGGTCTTTCTGCTTGTTTACGCGCAATACGCGCGTATGTTTATGTCTGTGGTCAATTTCCAGTCCAATCACCAAATGTTGGTCTTCTTGGGGTCTTTCTGCATTTCGCTAGAATTTTCTGGCGTTGTAGCTTCCCTATATATAACAGTATCTTTCGTGAAATACTTTACAAAGTTTGATACTTGATCCCCTACAGTATTTGTTTACAATGACGAAGAAAAATCGCAGCACCAAGGAGGAGTTGCGCGATGTAAATGAAAGTTGGTAGACGTGTTTCTAAATCTGAAGGATGATGTCTGTTCAAATTTCGCTGTAAGAGTAGTGGTAGTAACGCCACTATCAGGATGCAAATCAGGTTTGCTTTAAATACGAGCTATAACGGTCGTGAGTGTTAGTTACCTTTGAGACTGGACGAGGTGAGTTGATTTCAGTCAAGAATGCCTTTAAGGTGACAAAGACGCCATTATCAGCACCTCACTGAGTTTCAAAGATGTCTTGTAATAGGGCTACGAGAAGCTGGATGCACCTTCTGCGATACTGCAGAAAGACTTAGCGTAATGTAGCCATTTTATACGACTGCTGACCGCGGTGATCAAGAGAATGTATGGTCGAAAGAAGACCCGGCTCAGAACGGCCGCGTGGCACTATTGAGAGGCAAGATCATCGTGTGCGGTGTATGGCTCTGGAGCATCGTACTGCATCTGTAGCAACAATACGACCAATAATTGGCACCACAGTGACACAAAGACCTGTTACGAATCGGTTCCTTGGAGGACAGCTCCGAGCCAGACGCCCTGTAGATGCATTCCACTGACCAAAAACCATCACCATTTGAGACTTTAGTGGTATCAAGCGAAAGCGTATTGGGGGTACGGTGGAAGTCTGTTGTGTTTTCTGATGGACGTCGGTTCTGAATTGATGTCTGTGATGGCCGTGTGTTGGTTAGGAGGCCAGCTGAAGTCCTCCAACCACTCTGTCTGCGAGCTTGAGACACTGAACCTGCACCTGAAGTTATGGTCTGCAATGCAATTTCTTATGATAGGAGGAGCATTCTCAAGGTTATCCCATGCAACGCGATTGCAAATTTGCACGTCAATCTAGTGATTCGACCTGTTGTGCTGCCATTTATGAACAGCATCCCAGGGGGTGTTTTCCAACAGTATAACGTTCGCCCACATACCGCTGTCGTAACCCAACACGCTCTACAGAGTATCGACAATTTTCCGTGGCCTGCTAGATCAGTAAATCCTTATCTAATCGAGCACAGATGGGACATCACCGGACGGCAACTCCAGCGTTATCCACAACCAGCTTTAACCGTCCCTGTATTGACCGACGAAGTGCAACAGGCTTGGAGCTCCCTCTCATAAACTGACGTCTGGCACATGTACAACAGATGCATGCAATTTGTATGCTTGCATTCAAAATTACCAACATTTCACATTTTCAGTGGCTTATTTCGCGCTTGCAATGTTAATCACTTAAATAAGTTACCTAGACGAATGTATTCTTTTAAATTTCATTTCTCTACATTAATTATTTTTTTGTATTGCGATTTTTCCGCCAGTGTGTATAGTCAACAGTAACAGCACTGTCACTGCCTTGATGTGCTCTGGAAGTTAGTTTTGAATTTGATCATTTAGTCGAGTTAAGAAAGATATGTTGAAATTTCTCTGCTAGGAAGTCCTGAATTGAATTACGTATCTCATTGTATATGGCGTAAGCTGGTATTTCGTTCAATAGGCACAGAACACTACTATATCGAATGTGTTCTGGGGGTCAAGGAGTACGGCATCAATACGAGTGCGGTTTACTTCCTTCGACATCTCACGAACGAGCAGAGTGAGGTCAGGTTTCTTTAGATTGGAACGTCCATCTCTGTTTCAGATTTCCAAACTTCGTGTTTTGATTCTCTCCATGATTATTAGTTCTTTACTGTAGAGATAAGAAAAAATTCGTCTTTGGCATCTGTATGTTTTATTTGTGTACCAAACAGGTTCCACCTATACATGCTAGGCATCATCAGTAGCCTATAATGCAAACTCCAGAATTATGATATTCTAAATTTCACGAGCCCACACCTTTGGTGCTGCTCTTGCTATGCCAGTTTCGACCGACTCTTTAATTATGGTGTTCTAACTTCCTTGAACCCACATAATGATAGTGCTCTTGTTACACCTAATTTTCATGATTATATTTCAGGTAGTTTTCGGTTACTTAGTTATTTCACACGCATGTGTCAGATAAAATGGGCTTGTGAACTTGGCCCCAAACCTGAAAACGTAACATACAGCGTGGTCAAAATCCATTGCCCAAACTGAGAATACGATCACCGACACAGTAACAAATATTTCGTTCAGAAAACATGTGTCGAAATGTATACTGAGTGAGCATTAAGCATGCGTAAGTACTTCCGTGGCGAAGGAGATAAACAAAAAGTACTGTCTTCAAACATCGTTGCACCACAGTTGATTTGAGGTACGAAGAATTGAGACGTTCGCATTGGGACAGTAAAAAGCATGTAGCGCTATAGTGCCTGCTTGACGGTCACACTATATAGTGTGATTCAGCAGACCCTACCGATGCTGTCGTTTTATGTAGCCCGCAATGTTATAACTGGCCTTCAAAACTACATGTTTTGCCGCTCGCTACGTGCTAACTACTAGTGCTACAGAAAAAATGAACAGGACCTTTTTATAGGAAATTGAATGTATTTAAATTTTGTACTGGAATGCGTTTACGCTCGAAGCTGTAGGTCTCGAGCTATTCGAGAAAACGTACAAAAGTGACCTTCAAACACACCACCATTCCCACTCTAAACCCCCACAGCTCATGATTTCTAGTATGTTACTCATGGCATTCCCTTATAGCACTGTACAAATATTTGCCACTGCCCCATTATTTTCCACATTCGACCTTTTTCAGTCTTAATTGACTGGCCTTATTACGCCACCGGCTTGGTCGAGCACATACAAATTATAAAACTGGTTCAAATTGTTCAAATGGCTCTGAGCACTATGGGACTCAACTGCTGTGGTCATTAGTCCCCTAGAACTTAGAACTACTTGAACCTAACTAACCTAAGGACATCACACACATCCATGCCCGAGACAGGATACGAACCTGCGACCGTAGCAGTCGCACGGTTCCGGACTGCGCGCCTAGAACCGCGAGACCACCGCGGCCGGCTTATATATAACAATTTTGCCTAACAGTGTAAAATAAGCAGCTACATCGTTGTATTCGACAGGCCTTCTGACTACGAAACAACTGTGCTTGTAAGACTTAAGTTTGGGTCGAATAGGTGGTGGTGGTTAGTGTTTAACGTCCCGTCGACAACGAGGTCATTAGAGACGGAGCGCAAGCTCGGGTTAGGGAAGGATTGGGAAGGAAATCGGCCGTGCCCTTTCAAAGGAACCATCCCGGCATTTGCCTGAAACGATTTAGGGAAATCACGGAAAACCTAAATCAGGATGGCCGGAGACGGGATTGGGTCGAGTAGTCAACGTAATTAGTGATATGGTAACGTTTACAAAAGTTGTTTTCCTCTCATTTCCCTCAAGGGCACATTTACATTAGTAATGTTAACGAAATAGCCGACTATGGTGGTGGCGTAATAGCCCTATCGATAGAGACCAAAATAAGTCAAATATAGGGAATTGTTCGTGAACTCCTAAATTTTTATACAGTGGTAAGACTGAGTGCTACGAACAACATACTAGAAATCGTGACTGGTTAGGGAATTGTTCGTGTACTCCTAAATTTTTGTTCAGTGGTAACACGGAGTGCTACGAACAACATACTAGAAATCGTGACTGGTTAGGGAGGAGCAATGCGTTTGAAGATCACTTTCGTATGTTTTTCTTGAATAACTCTGAAACCGTGGCTACCAGTGAAAACGTATCCCGGTACAAAATTAAACAACATTAAATTTCGAATAAAAAGGTCCTGTTCATTTTTTATGTAGGACTAATAGCGAGCGAGAGAACACAAAAATCTCGCACGTGGTTTTTGAGGGTCAGATATAACTCTGCGGGTTGTATATAACGATATCGGTAGGGGCAGCAGTACGACATGGGGCGCCACAAATGGCCTGCAAGAGCACTGGACCTCAACCCACTGGTTTTATTTTTCTAGGGCTACATGAAAACTGAAGTATATTCTAGCCCTGTGCACTCAGAAGCGGAATTAGTTGCAAGAATTCTTGCAGCGGACATACACGTGATGACTTAGGAGCACAGAAGACATTGAACTCAAGCAGACAACAAAATCTACGGTTGGGGGACACTGCATGCAATATGAACAAACGAAAGTGCTAAGACAGACTTGGTCATTTTGGGACTGTGTTCTAAAGGAGGTTGTTGAAATACGAGTGGCCGACGGTCTGGTCAATAGAGACAGTGGCTTCACTTTCAGTAAAACGTGCTACCCAGCGCTCAGTCAACTGAAGTCACAACGTCGGCCGAGAGCGAGTCTCTCTTCCGACGAGGGCGGCAGAAGCACTGAGGGACCAGAATTAACGCCCGGCGTTCATCGATCGCGTCCCCCTACCACTCCATCTGGCGCGGAGTGCGGCCGGATACTGAGGGAAAGGGTGGGGAGCGATAAGAGTATAAAGGAGACGCGATGTAGACGTTCTACGGATATCACCTGAAGATGACAAGGTGCGCTGTCGAAATATCGTGTTACTTATACGACGGCACCTGGCTGGACACTCGAGAGCAATACAAACATTTAATATGGTTTGAATCTCTACCACAACCAGTGACCTAATTGACACTCTGTAGTCACTGAATAAGCATTTTGACTCTTGATAGCTTTTCGAATTACAGTTTTTGTTGCCCCTGTCATCAAATTGGTCACTCTGGGCATTGAATTTTTAAACACATGTGTAGAGAACAGCATCAGAAATGTGTGGTGGTAAGTTCCTATGCGACCAAACTGCTGAGGTCATCGGTCCCTAGGCTTGTCCTAAGCCGCGCGGGATTAGCCGAGCGGTCTGGGGCGCTGCAGTCATGTACTGTGCGGCTGGTCCCGGTGGATGTTCGAGTCCTCCCTAGGGCGTGTGTGTGTGTGTGTGTTTGTCCTTGGGATAATATAGGTTAAGTAGTGTGTAAGCTTAGGAACTAATGACCTTACCAGTTAAGTCCCATAAGATTTCACATACATATGAACTTTTTTTTTTGCTTGTCCTAAGAGTAAGTTAGTTTAAGTTAGTCTAATTGAAACTAACGTACGCTAATGACAACACACACACACACACCCATACCCGAGGGAGAACTCGAAATTCAGACGGGGGAAGCCGCGCGAACCGTGCAAGGCGCCTCGGAACGCACGGCTACCTCGCGCGGCTCAGAAATGTTAGTAGCTAATGGTGAGACTACAGGCGGTATACAGACCATGGTGTCTCGAGAGAGGTGGAGCGGCGCGTCGATGTGCATGATGACGGACAGCATGATGACGGGATGCAGCAGGTACGCGCAGTAGGTGAGCCGGCTCAGCGGCACCAACATCCGCTGCGACAGCACCGTGTTCACCACTCCTGCAAGCACAAGCAATAACCAAGCTGAGCCTCTAGCAACAGGGGGTAGCATCTATGTCAGGTACAGCTGACTGTCTGGTCTTGTCTCTATATGGTACCTCTTCTGCTACCGAAAAATCAGATTCTAATGTTTTTCCTATCTTCGGAATTTGGATGATGCAACTAGGAGTCCGGAACTGTGATTCAGTAACCTAAAAAAAAAGGAGATACTCATAGCTAACAAATCCAAACCAGGCGCAACCAGAATAATACTGTAACAGACTTACAATTACACTGACTGAAATGCGTTACATCACGAAACAGTTGTGCGACATTTAAACTTTGTGAAGATTTTCATCACATAAATGAAATGATTAGACTGTCATTCCATTCGGCACTGATGTCTGTCGTCAACATCATTACGAAGTGTAAAGCCGATAGGCATAAATAGTCGTTTGTGTTCGTTGTGGCATGGAACGGACCAGCCTCAGAATGTCTTATTGAGGCTTTGTTGTCGTGCCTAAAACACATACTGTAGCAGTTCATCAAGATTACTGACTGGGGCTTCCCACTCATTCCAGATATGCTCTATGCGAAATAAATCAGGTGATAGAGCAAGCCTATCAAGGTTCTGTACATACTTCGAGGAGGTTGTGGACTAAAATACAGTGTGGGGTCTTGTATTATCCTGATGGAATGTACACTTTGGTACCCTGCCGCCAAGGGTATGATATCAGAGTTTATCATTCTTGGCAATGTAATACTCCGCCTTGTTCGCCATTTTATTGTATAAATTTTACTATTCCACATGTTTGGGCTTTGAACCATCATACTGGCAACTATTCAGCCTCCCTGTCTTGTTTTCATATCCACACCACCATTACAGGAATTGGAGAAGTACAGGTGTCAAGAATCGCTGTTTCTTATAACCTTTCACCAGGCCATATACGGACACACAGGCGTCGATCTGACAACCACAAACAGAAGCGAGATTCGTCTCTGAACACCATAGAGTGCCACCTAACGTCGTAGCTGACACTGGATCTACACAACGCAAGTCTGTGTTGTCTGTGGTGTGACGTCAGAAGCAAACGACACATGACGTTTCGATATCTCAACCTAGCTTCTAGTAGTATGTTCTAGACAGCTCGTACTGTCACTGCCTGTAACCTCTAAACGTATTTCGTTTGTTATCACCTGTCTATTCACCAGAGCCAGTCCAACAGACCTACTATCTTCTCTTGGTGCAGACCTTCTTAAAGGACCCGTGCCTGCTCGTCTTGCCCCACTACTGTCCCGAGTCCATCTCATTACCACTCGTTCTGCAGTAATTTCATACATCCAACTTTGCGATGTGTTGAGATGATACTCCCACGGTCCTCATACCAATGATTAGACCTATATCAGAGTCCGAAAGGTTGCACGTCCTTTGGCCATTCTGTGTTGCGATGTCCACCTGAAAATTTCCAATAATGTTAGGCGCACGGAACAGCCATCATGTTCACACATACCATTCTTTATCTGTTGTAATGGTTCTATTGTGTAATGAAATTTTAATCAACATATCCCACGGGCAAATGCTGGAGTATGTGTTTGGTAGCGTTCTGTCAGAGTGTTCACGGTGTAACACTTTCCACTTCCGGCAGTGTAGTTCACAGCGGAAAGCTCAGCTCTTACTCGGGTTGTGCAATATGAGCACAGTGGGTGAAACTGACCTCCGTGGCCGGTGCAGCAGGCGATGGCGACCCAGGCGAGCGCAAGGGCCCACGCAGAGTGTCCCAGCGCCACGTAAGCGGCCGACGCTCCCGCACTCAGCTCTCCGTACAGCCCGTGCACCAGCCAGAACGTCACCGCCATGCTCAGCGCCCAGCCCGCCGCCACCGCCACCTGCAAGGGTAACAGGAACTACACCCACTGTCAAAACAACTGGAGATTCGCCAGTAAATGAACAAAAATCGACCTTTATTTCTCGCTTCTTTAAAATCTATCGCATTTACTGAACATCTTAACCTAAAATGAAAAATGTTTTACATGAAACACGAAGTACCGGCGAGGCTGTGGTCTGGACAAAATACAAAGTAATTTCATTTCCTTATTTTCCTTTGACACGTTACGAAGATTATTTAACGTGGAAAAATCTACTTCTCCGGCGAACAAATACGCCTAGTTATTGCAGTCGTAACGTCACTCAGATTTATTGGCTCACCTGCTTTTCCTTAAACGGAACAAAGCAAACAATACTGCTGCTATATTACAGCTTGTCTTTCGATACTGTCATTGTCAAAACATAGACAGACCTAACGTCAAACTGAGAGCCCACAATCATGGTGGGGCACTTGTACTTCAATTATTTTCAGTTACTGATATGCACTTTAGTATGGTTACGCATTTCGGCGTTAGCCATTTTTAGATGAGTGTGTGTGTGTTTGTCCTTAGGATAATTTGGGTTAAGTAGTGTGTAAGCTTAGGGACTAATGACCTTAGAAGTTAAGTCCCATAAGTTTTCACACACATTTGAACACTAATTGTCTGATTCAGGAGGAATGTTTGCGTGTATAAGTAATTACTGCTACGTCAGACAAGAGAGCCTATACGCTCTCTAGGTCAGACAAGCCGTCCGGCCGTATTTAGTGCTACCCGTGCGAAGCCAGGACAGGTCGCCAGTAAACTACACTTCATGTTTGTATAGCCTCTACGAGTACAATGCAGAATGCACAGTGTGCCAACATGCATATTTTTCCCACTGCTCGATACAAAATGAACCCGGCATTAGTTTTTCTGCATAGCATGTACACGTCTGCTGATGGGTAGTATTGTAGTATTTACATAATCAGACAAACAAAAGGAAGTGGCGTGCTGAAGATGGCTAACGCCGAAACCGGCAGTCATGATAAAGTGCATATGCGATCGATGACTGAAAATAATTGTACTAAAATTGTAAAAACACTCGAGAGTCAGTTTTAGATTATGGTGACGGTTGTGTGGAAGTTGATAAATCGTGTATCGAAATCAGTACACTTTCTGAAAAAATCGTTTTCTTGTTTTTAAATACAGGCACTGTAACACTTCTTTCACGCGCAGGAAAGTTTCTACTATTGGACTGCCCTACAGTATAACTGTACGAATTTCTTGTAGTCAGTGACGTTGTGTGTACAGCTCCGATTACGACAGGCGAAGACATTCAAGAGATTCAAAATTGTTAAGGCTTTCGTGGCCACTTGTTGACAAACTGCCTATTGGCTTCTGTCTCGGGTTCTTCGGCCGACGTTCATCTAATAATTTTTCTGACGTTTCGCCAGCACGAGTGGCTGGCATTGTTAAAGCTTCACCCTCCATTGCCGGTGGTGAACTGGAGCCGAGCTCGCGGCCGCAGACTATATGTACCTGGCGCGTCAACGTCCGATGGCTTCTCCGCGGTCATTACCGGTGTGGTTCTCCTCTTGCTACCTGCGACGGTCGTTCGCTGCAGTAAGGGAAGCCAGGATCCGTTGACCTTAAGGCTTTCCTCTTTCTTGTTCAAACTGTTCGCGTGTTTTTGTATTTCTACAGCTTCTCTGAACAAGCGCGTGTGATAGTGATTCTCTACAGCCAGAACTTCCGTGTCGGCGAATTTTATTACATGGTCGATCTCATTCAGTGCGTGCTCTGCCACGGCCGATTTCTCCACCTGCCCCAACCTGGAATGTCGCTTACGCTCTTTGATCCTGGTGTTAATTGACCGTCCAGTCATTCCGACATAAACTTTTCCGTATGTCCATGGTATACGGTATATTCCCGACATTGCAAGTGGGTCTCTTTTCTCCTTCGCCGATCTAAGACACTCTTTGATCTTCCTTGTCAGTTTGAAAATCGTCTTTACGCCATGTTTGCGCAATATACGGCCGATTCTGTCCGTCAATCTGGGAATGTATGGCAGAAAGGCCGCACCCGACATTTCTTTTTCTGGTTCCTTACTTCGCCGAGTGTATGGCTCTGTTACACTTCTAATATAATTTTTGGAGTACCCATTGCTCCTCAGGACAGTTTCCAGGTGTTGCATTTCTCGTTTGAGGTGTTGCGGCTCACATATTCGTCCTGCTCTCGTTACGGGCGTACTAATCATACCTCTTTTCTGGCTCGGGTGGTGGTTTGACAGTTTGTGCAGGTATCGGTCCGTGTGTGCCGGTTTTCGATACACGCTGTGTCCCAGGTTTTCGCCGTCCCTTGTGACTGCCATTTCTAGATGTGCTGAACCCGAGACAGAAGCCAATAGTTAGTCATTCAAGAGATTGCTCAGAACAAAAAATCGCATAGACGTAGGCGACGACAACGATGAAATCGACATTACAGCTCCTGTCTCCACTACATCAGAAATGTAGAACGCCATGAAAGGTGTACAAAGCTATTTAGATACTTATTCTAACGGCGAAACGAATATAACGACGGACTATATCGAACAATTTGATGAAAATCTGATAATGAAGAAGGCACTGCAAGCACCAATAAGAAATTGTAGTACCAAAAAAAAAACAGTATATTTTATTAAACTTTCAGTATTCAGTATATACCAACAGGAGAAAATTTTAGTAATAAATTGAACTGCTGCACAGTACTCTGACGTCGGAGAAGAAAGAGTGTTTTTTTCCGAATCCGCTGACCGCGCAGCTACCGAGATAGACCAAGCCAGACTTCGTCAACCAGAATGCTTAGGATATATATTCTGATACAGTACACTACTGAGCCACTGTCATATCCACGTGGCCCATATACCAGCATATTGCGCAATTCGGCTAGCCAGTCACACTCAGATCGGCAATAATTGCCATTTCCAGCTACGTAACGTTGGTAACTTTTTCTTATGTGAGCATGAGGCATTTTCCATGGTTATTTGCTGTAATGACTAAGTTTTAGAACACGTGTTTTTACTTGCGACTAGTTTCGGAGTTGCAGCCCAATTAATAAGCTTCCTGCATCAAAATTTATGCATAAATAATTACTCTCATCATAAATATACAAATTACGATGGAGTAGCTTTAAACTACCACTAATTTATGTAATACTCAATATAACATTAATCCCTACAAAGAATAAAATGTAATTTCGATTACAGTTAGCTACGTAATCAGCTAAACAAACAGCTATACTTCGCCACAGAAACTTCCAAGAAGGAATAACGATTATAAAACATGTAACCGGAATAAGTAAGTCTTCAACAATTAAAGAGTGCAAATGGAAAACATTCAGTGTCACTTTTTCAAAAAAAAACGTGTTTTCAGTGGTATTGTTTTCTCGGTACTCTGTTCCATGTTCCCAGACTTGATTCAGATGTCAAACCATGGAGGAAGTCTTTCAAACATGCGCTGGTAGATGGTGCATGGTCTTTGTGCCAAATTTTGTTTCCTTCTGGGGTTTCACAATTTAAAAAAAATGAAAAGTGGTTTTTGTTAACTACTGTTGTACTAGTTAAAAGCTTAATTTTGTATTTCTGTACTTGTACTACCACAAATAGTAAGTAGTGTTAATGACACTTGGAATCTAAACTTTCTTTCTGCTATTTTGTCGAAAACGGACATTTTTGAGACGGTGGCTGTGTACAAAATCAAATCACATTCTTGCAAAGAAGTAACAACAACCAGCCGTTGTTAATAATGTTATTTACGTAAACGGCGCCGTTACCAGTTTCGGAGCGATAGGTTCACTTTCTGACAGTTGTTCACGTTTGGGTTACATTTGTTGATGTTTATATTAATTCTTAAAAAAAACAACCAACAAACAATGTAAACAACAACAAATGTAATTTCAACGTGAAGAGCTGCATGAAGGTGAACATGTCGGTTCGAAACGGCGCAGTCTGTGTAATTAAATAGCATCGTTAACAGTGGCTGGTTGCTGTTTTCTTCTATGCAAGAATCAATTGCAAAGACTTTCTCATTGGCCCTCAGAACCACGTAGGTTGCTGGTATTACATTAAACAATTTATTAAAGTTTTTTATTTTGTCGCAGTTTTCGGCGTGATAATCAGCAGAATTCTGTGGTATCAGAAAACCTACTAAATTTTTTGAATACAAGTCAGATACGTACAAACAGCGACAAATGTCATATTTGGTGCTTACAACGTTTTCCATTTCCATTCTCCACTTGTTGTTCAGAGCACCACTTATCTAATTGGCACTTGTTCGATACAGCTGTAAAAACAGTAAATGCGTCTTATACCCACGCTTAACATCAAGTACCAGACGGGGTAGTGCGGAAAGTGGCATTACAAGATCTAACATCTTGGCGTACATTGCACCAAGCATAGCGGTTTCACTACCTTCGAGTGCCTTATACCTGCTCTGTTCCTCTGACAGATTATACCTATTTGTTTAGCAGACGGTGTAGCTGTTAGTAACCTACACTACATTTTATGCTGTGTAATGTCCTATTTGGCATTGCACAAATTAATAGTAGTATATAGATGTGGTAGTCCAATTTACCAAATTCTGTATCTTTAGGCTGCTCCTTGCGTTTTATGTATTATTTTTACGCAAGAGTGCTTAAGAATAGGCTAAGATCCGCAAACTAGTATCAAATAAAGAAATAAAAAAATAATATGCACAATAAATGCTAGCTATAGAACTCCTATTTCCAGAAAAAAATACTAAGCGTCTGTCAAAGCGCACACCCGATATACACCCTACCAGACCTGATAATATGGCCACGTGGTGACAGCTTTAATACCCTCTGATGGCAGCTCCAGCCGTCACATATGACTGCAACTATAATCATTTACGTAGGCCTACCCATTTATCGTATATATATGTACACAGTTACATGCGCATAGGACTGTTCCTTCTAGGTGCTTCACTTTTTTGCCGGTGAGTGTATATCAAACTCCCAAAACGCGCTTTAATCAGAGGTTAATCCACAACTTTAATGAGTGGTTAATCCATAACACGCTCTTAGGGTAGCGTGTTTTGCAGTCATTCTGTCTGGAAATATGTAGTCCATAGTTTCAATGAATAATTTTGCTGCTGCCTGACACTACAGTCCAAAAGTATTGCGTAAGTACAGTGAAAGGAAACAGGGGCGATCTTCTAGTGCAATGTGCACCTGCGGACACTAAAATGAATACGGTACAACTAGCGTTTGACTGAAATCGACCGATTCAATATGGCGCAAAAGTAATTACGCCAAGCTACAGGTCAATCTGTCGCCACAGCTTCTACTTGGCATTCACATTCTTTGACTTCGTCAACTAAAAAAAGAAAAAATTGTCACCTTCCGACCTCGGGCTACGCTACTGACCAGTCTGACGCCACAACCAATCCCACCGCTTTTAGCCGAATGCCAGTTGTACCGTACTCATTTTAGCGACTGACCCTACGGACTAGCCGAGACCACTATACGGTTAATTCTTCGGCGTTTGCTACACACTTCACACGCTTGGCGATCTGGCACTGCTGTCTGCGCTCAGTGGTGTGGCATAAGTGTCTTTCTGACGTGCGTGCGCTAAATACGGCAAAGTGAACTACGACGAAGTTATCACCAAGTGCATTCAAACTGGACTAAGGTGCAGTTATTCTTTTCTCGGCTGCCGAAGGGCAAACAGCGGCAGACATCCATCGAATAATGAAGAAAGTATATGACGCAGCATGTCTGTCAGAAATCACCGTTGTGGAATGGTGCGCGACAAGGGGCGTTGCTGCTTCATGATAGCGAACGTCCCCAATTCGCAAATGTTGTAACGCAGAAGCTACACCAACTCAAGTGGGAGAGACTCGAACACCCGCCCTGTAGTCCTGATCTCTCATCTCTTTGGTCCCTTTTTCCTAAAATTATGATTCCTTTGTGTGAATGCAGAGTCTCGCCGCTGATAACATTGAATAAAATGTTCTTGGGTTTCTAACCGCGTCAATTGGTTAAAACTACACGAGCTTTCGACCAAGCACTCCTTGGCCATTGTCAAGTGTTATGACTGCCAGTGGGCTGTTGGTGCGCCCTTATATATGCTAGCTGCCGGCTGTGACGTCACTGGTGCCAGTGACATTGCCATATACGGGCATGATTGGAGTCGGCGTCGGATGTGCCCTCTCCAACTGCCCGATCGCTGGATCCCACGCAGCGCTGAGCTGCAAGCCACCATCTCTACTCAGGGTGTTTGCTGTAATTTTTATTTCAATAGCTTCCTTTATTAAACTGTCCTAGAAGCCGTTAGTGCGAGCCACCACAGAGGTATCGTAAAATTTTACGTGGTGACCGTTTTCTTACGCATGCTCAGCGAACACAGATTTCTGTGGATAGCGTAGGCGATAATACCTCTCATGTTCTTTCCTGCGTAGTTCCACAGTGTGCACTGTTTGTCCGATGTACTTCTGGCCACACTCACAAGGTATTTCGTAGACTCCAGGTGTTCTGAGACCTACTGCGTATTTAACTGGTCTCAGAAATTGACGGATTTTCGTTGGAGACCTGAAGATTGGTTTTATCTTGCGTCTTTTCAACAGGCGACGTATCTTGCCCGACACAATGGCCAGTATTACGATCAGACAGACGGCGTAGCAATGGGTTGTCCGTTGGATCCAGCTACTACAAACCTCTTCATGGAGAATTTTGAGGATATTGCCATAGATACTGCTCCATTGAAGCCGAGGTGTTTCTTTCGATACGTTGACGACACGTTCGTCATTTAGCCACACGGGCGCTAGAAACTAGACGAGTTTTTGGAACACCTCCATAGCATCAACAGTAATATCCAGTTCACCATGGGGGTAGAAAAAGATAATGCATTGCACTTCCTCGACGTCCTTGTCCACCGTAAACGAAATGGGTGCCTTGCCCACAGCGTCTACAGAAAACCCACCCACACAGACCTGTAGCTACACGCCACCAGCCATCACCATCCAGCACAGAAGCGCACAGTATTACAAACATTGGTGCATCGTGCAAGAGAAATATCAGACGACGATAACCTGCCCCATGAACTGAGCCACCTACGCAAGGTTTTCAGGAATACTGGCTACAGCGCCCATCAAGTGAAAGAAGTGATTTCTGCGAAATATCAGAATAAGACCACCGACGAAGAGCAGGAAAAGAAACTTGCTTTGCTGCCATTCCGTGGCTCTGTGTCGGGAAAGATAAACCGCCTGTTGAAAAGACACAAGATCAAATCAATCTTCAGGCCTCCAACGAAAATCCGTCAATTACAGAGACCAGTTAAAAACGCAGTAGGTCTCAGAACACCTGGAGTCTACGAAATACCTTGTGAGTGTGGCCAGAAGTACTTCGGACAAACAGTGCGCACTGCGGAACTACGCAGGAAAGAACATGAGAGGTATTATCGCCTATGCTATCCACAGAAATCTGCGTTAGCTGAGCATGCGTTAGAAAACGGTCACCACGTAAAATTTGACGATACCTCTGTGGTGGCTCGCACTAACGGCTTCTAGGACAGTTTAATAAAGGAAGCTATTGAAATAAAAATTACCGCAAACACCCTGAATAGAGACGGTGGCTTGCAGCTCAGCGCTGCGTGGGATCCAGCGATCTGGCGGTTGGAGAGGGCACATCGGACGCCGACTCAAAACATGCCCATATATGGCAATGTCAAAGGCACCAGTGAGGTCACAGCCGGCAGCTAGCGTATATAAGGGCGCACCAACAGCCCACTGGCAGTCATACCACTTGACAATGGCCAAGGAATGCTTGGGCGAAAGCTCGTGTAGTTTTAACCAATTGACGAGGTTGGAAACCCGAGAACATTTTATTCTATGATTCATTCGTCCTTGCACATTTTAAAACCAAATTCCACACACAGAACAATTTCTTTTTTGTTTCCTTGCCAGCACCTAAATCTAAGCTTAGATGTTTACGAAGAGTTGTCATATTTTTGTACTGTTCACAATATCTCACAAATTGGGTCTAAGTAAAACATTTATTCGCACCGTCAGTTGGGTGTTTAAGCGTACTTTGCTCCTTTCCCTTTGGGGTAGATACTTGATCCCACTTCTCTCAGCATCGTGTCCCCCTTGTCGTGATGTGTGCACCACTCAACGTTAACCTTTTCCTTACACACACACGTCTGGGCGCTACAGTCTGGATCCGCGCGACCGCTACGGTTGCAGGTTCGAATCCCGCCTCGGGCATGGATGTGTGTGAGGTCCTTAGGTTAGTTAGGTTTAAGTAGTTCTAAGTTCTAGGGGACTGATGACCCTAGAAGTTCCCATAGTGCTCAGAGCCATTTGAACCACACGTCTGGACCACTTCCATCACCACTGCCACTCTTTTCTCCTCCTCATCGCCAAGCAGTTTAACTACGTTAACGATAAGCCGCAAAATTCCATATGTTACTCTATTTACTGGGATATGCACAGTTTTGTGTTCATTCCACTGATGTGTCGTAGTAACAGAGTGTAACAACGTTGCTTTGTTTGTTAGTACATGAAAAATATCAGTAATGAAGGCATAGTACAAGGGGCGTTTAGTAATTAACGCAACCCTTTTTTCTCGGCCAATTTCGGTTGAAAGAATGCAGAATTTGCTTCGGGACATCGTCGAATATTTCCGCCTAAGCCCCTATAGTTTCATGAGGCTCCAATAGGAGGCGGCGTTATACGTAGCTTCAGAGATGGCGCTATATAATGGAGGTGCATTCCAAGCATAGAGCTGTCACTGAGTTTCTTTTGACAGAAAACAAGAGCATCGCACATATTCATAGGCGCTTGCAGAATGTCTAAGCGACCTGGCAGTGAACAAAAGCACGGTGAGTCGTTGGGCGAGAGCTGTCCGGTCTCTCGCCTGCCGGCCGACCATACACACCTGTGACTCCTGCAGTGTTGGAACGTGCGGACAACTGAACGTCTCTGTTGATAGTGTTGGCACACTTCTCCACCAGTTGGGGTACTCAAAGATATGTACCTGCTGGCTTTCTCGCTGCCTAAGTGGAGATCATAAAGAGCAGTGAAGGACTAGCTGTGCGTAGGTGTTTGAACATGACGAGACTGGTAGTGACACTATTTTGTGGAACACCGTTCCAGGAGAAGTAAAATGGGTTCTTCACTTCGAACCGGAAAGAAAACGGCAGTCGATAGAGTGGAGTCACACGACCTTTCATCCGAAGAAAAAGTTCTAAGCCGCACCCTCAGCCGGTAGAGTCTTGGCGACGGTCGTTTGGGATTCTGAAGGGGTTATTCTAATTGCAGAGTTCACATCTCGCCCTCAAAAAGGTAGTAGTGGAATATTCTACTTAAACGTATTATTAAAAATAGCCTTAGTACTCATTCCTCTGTAGAATGGGGTACCTATAACAATTCACTTCGCCATGGGAACAGAAAAATCGAGGCCCGACACATCACACAACTAAATGAGGTCAGAAAATTAAAAAATAAAGTTACAATATTCAGAGTGAACATAAAACGTATTATGCCCTGCAAGATATCTAAAGGAGCAGGAGTACGTATAGGAAAATCAAAATTTTTGTTTGAAACTTCCTGACAGATTAAAACTGAGTGCCGGACCGAGAATCGAACTCGGGACCATAGCCTTTCTCGGCCATCTTCTTTCCGATCTCATTTTGTTCGTGACTGTTCGTTCTATTTGTTCGGGGCGGACGTCCCATGGCGCTTGTTCACGTTCTTCGTTGTTCCATTAACTCAGCTTTTTATTAGAAAGGGCGACTAACCCTCTCACCGAACACGCTGAGCTACCGTGCCGGCTAACTCGGGACCTTTCCCTTCCGCGGGGAATGCTGTACCATCTGAGCTACCTAAACACGATTGATGACCTGTCTTCAGAGCTTCAATTCCGCCAGTACCTTGTCTCCTACATTCCAAACTTCACAGAAGCTCTGCTGTTTGGAAGGCAGGAGAAGAAGTACTGGCGGAATTAAAGCTATGAGGACGGGTCGTGAGTCGTGCTAGGGTAGCTCGGAGGATAGAGAGAGCACTTCCCCGCGAAAGGCAAAGGTCTTGAGTTCGAGTCTCGGTCCGGCACAAGTTTTAATCTGCCAGGAAGTTTCATATCAGCGCACACTTCTCCGCAGAGTGAAAATTTCAATCTGGAAACGTCTTTCTTTTTCACAAGGAGGGGACACCTACTCGTCTTCGCCGGATTTATGGTACATGTAGGGCGTGGTGAGACAAGAATGTGCCCCAAGGTGGAACTCCAGATGCCCAAACGTTTAGGAAATAAAAGGACTTTTGATACGGAGCTATCACCATGTGCACCGTATCAATTGTCCCTTGAGTGTGAGTTTAGGAAGCGTTGTTTGGCTCAGCGTTACGCCGGCACGGTAGCTCAGCGTGTTCGGTCAGAGAGCCGGTTGGCCTCTGTAATAAAAAAAAAAAAAAAACTGAGTGGAAGGATCAACCACCGAACTTGAACATGTTGTCTTGCAACGTTCGCAATGATCAAACACAAGATCAATAAAGAACAAAATGCAAAAAAAAGCAAAAAAAAACGGTAAGCGATCAGATACGTACTGATAGGGTCGTAGGTTCAACTGTGCCTACTGGCAAATATTTTTGTACTCTTTGGCAATGCGTACACCACTGACACCACAATTAACCGCAACATTGTATAGGTTATTTTATTAATTTATATAAACACAAAAAGTATAGGCATTGGATGAAATGCGGGACTGCAATGATTTAGAAAGGGATCGTAGTCAACGCGTACACGTGAACGTACTCTATGTAAATCGATACTTCCATTATTTTGCAATTGATAAATCACATGTACCGTGGTGATGTTCATCAAAGAAACAGAGGACTCAATAATTTTGACCGCATCTTGCGCACGTTATAATCGTCGCCTTTTTCAAGTGACATGGTTTTTTTAATGTCTCCATAGAAAAACAAACTTGATTGACGTTCTGAAAACAGCTTCTTTCATCGCACAGTCCAGCAGTGAACCACCCATAACGCAGGATGTTGCTGAATACGTGTGAGGATAGCTGGTGATGTGTAATGGAATGTAGTTTGATGCAAGCTTCTCGGTAAATGATTTCTTCTTCTTCTTTCTCAATGAGGTAAGTGCAGTTTTGACATTTTCTTATTAGATTTTTACCTGACGATAAAAATATACATCGCAGTGTTGCACTAGTGGCGTACATTTGGGGGGAATTACCATGATACTGCACGCTGGCAATCCGTCTTCATCTTGGAACAGTTCGTCGTATATTTGTGGATTTGTTTGTCCACTCCACGAGTCAATCAACAGAAAACATTTATTCTCTTGCACGTAGGGCTTCATCACATCTGTTAAATATTTTTTGTATAACTCTGTTTACCGGATTTTGAAGAAGAAGCATAAAATTATTTACTGCTGGGTAGAGGCGAACCCGCGACCCTTTCAGTATGAATCCATTCTTTTACCGCTTTTTTTTTTACGAGTGCCGAAATGTGGTAAAAAATATAGAGATATGGCTGGACGCGGACATGCGACTATAAGTAAAGAGCTAAACCACTTCTCGTTTCGGGTAGAGTCATGGTTCGACAATAAAAATAAAGCACCGCGGGAGCAGGACGGCGGGTAGGCAGGGGTCGATACACGTCATCAGTCGTGCGGTTCATGATAGTTTATGTTGAGTCCATAGCCACACCTCGTTAGCGGTGCCATAAGTAAAATGGTGAAGCAAAGTATCAGTCGTCTGACAGTCCGACCATTGGTCGGTATTTGACAAGCATAATCTTAAAGAGACGCTCATTTGTACTTATGGTGTTGTGTAAAGCGCAATACCACGTAGCTCTTACATGTGACGGTAAGGTTGTAACATGAATGTTTTGACCAATTCGACTCCAAGTGACTGTGGCGTATTTCTTCGCTAATTTGCTTGTACACTTAGCTTCCGTAAGTACTTTATAGACTTCCTTGCTTGTGTAGTTCCTTAACCTTTGTCGGAAGTAGCTGTTCCCAATAACTTAATTATGTATTAATATGCGACAACCTATAATTTATATGGCCGGCCATAACTGGCGCCCTATTGTTTGGAGGAGACACTGCATTCACAACGCAAGCTGTGAGATTTCCTTCACATGCTGCTAGAGCCATTGCCGTACGAGCTATCAACAGAGATTTGTGTTTGTTTCTAACGTTGGTAGGACCTAAACCACCTCTCGTTTCGGGTAGAGACATGGTTTGATAATCTACCCTAAGGATTAGCCCTCTCCATATGGACCACGCTAGAGCAGAATCAATTTGTTTCCCTATCGTTGCCGTTGAAGGCAAAGGGAAAGTACTTGCGAGGTTGTACACCTTAGGAAGTATAGCGAGTTTTATCAGATGTATCATATCTAGAGAACGGGTGGAATTCTCTCGTAATACCGCCCGGAGACAGTTGGGTTTCATTTTCCAATTCCAGGCCGCTGTCTTGACAGGACATTTGCTAAACCGTATCCCGAAAAGTTTGATGGTATCCGCTTGTTCAACTCGTCCTGTTTCAACGAATCCTCTCCTTCTGCCTAACTGTAAAATGCTAGTTTTACTGACATTGATTTTAGCTCCAGAACAAGAACTACACTCCTGGAAATGGAAAAAAGAACACATTGACACCGGTGTGTCAGACCCACCATACTTGCTCCGGACACTGCGAGAGGGCTGTACAAGCAATGATCACACGCACGGCACAGCGGACACACCAGGAACCAAGGTGTTGGCCGTCGAATGGCGCTAGCTGCGCAGCATTTGTGCACCGCCGCCGTCAGTGTCAGCCAGTTTGCCGTGGCATACGGAGCTCCATCGCAGTCTTCAATACTGGCAGCATGCCGCGACAGCGTGGACGTGAACCGTATTTGCAGTTGACGGACTTTGAGCGAGGGCGTATAGTGGGCATGCGGGAGTCCGGGTGGACGTACCGCCGAATTGCTCAACACATGGAGCGTGAGGTCTTCACAGTACATCGATGTTGTCGCCAGTGGTCGGCGGAAGGTGCACGTGCCCGTCGACCTGGGACCGGACCGCAGCGACGCACGGATGCACGCCAAGACCGTAGGATCCTACGCAGTGCCGTAGGGGACCGCACCGCCACTTCCCAGCAAATTAGGGACACTGTTGCTCCTGGGGTATCGGCGAGGACCATTCGCAACCGTCTCCATGAAGCTGGGCTACGGTCCCGCACACCGTTAGGCCGTCTTCCGCTCACGCCCAAACATCGTGCAGCCCGCCTCCAGTGGTGTCGCGACAGGCGTGAATGGAGGGACGAATGGAGACGTGTCGTCTTCAGCGATGAGAGTCGCTTCTGCCTTGGTGCCAATGATGGTCGTATGCGTGTTTGGCGCCGTGCAGGTGAGCGCCACAATCAGGACTGCATACGACCGAGGCACACAGGGCCAACACCCGGCATCATGGTGTGGGGAGCGATCTCCTACACTGGCCGTACACCTCTGGTGATCGTCGAGGGGACACTGAATAGTGCACGGTACATCCAAACCGTCATCGAACCCATCCTTCTACCATTCCTAGACCGGCAAGGGAACTTGCTGTTCCAACAGGACAATGCACGTCCGCATGTATCCCGTGCCACCCAACGTGCTCTAGAAGGTGTAAGTCAACTACCCTGGCCAGCAAGATCTCCGGATCTGTCCCCCATTGAGCATGTTTGGGACTGGATGAAGCGTCGTCTCACACGGTCTGCACGTCCAGCACGAACGCTGGTCCAACTGAGGCGCCAGGTGGAAATGGCATGGCAAGCCGTTCCACAGGACTACATCCAGCATCTCTACGATCGTCTCCATGGGAGAATAGCAGCCTGCATTGCTGCGAAAGGTGGATATACACTGTACTAGTGCCGACATTGTGCATGCTCTGTTGCCTGTGTCTATGTGCCTGTGGTTCTGTCAGTGTGATCATGTGATGTATCTGACCCCAGGAATGTGTCAATAAAGTTTCCCCTTCCTGGGACAATGAATTCACGGTGTTCTTATTTCAATTTCCAGGAGTGTATATGTCTGAATCACGTCCTGTATCTTCATAACATCGGTCGGATCAGTCAGATACATGGCCAGGTCATTAGCATAACATCTGCAGACATATTTGTTGCCTCCACTTTCAATTCCAGGGAGCTTGACAAGTAATGATCGTAGAAGAGGCTCGACTGATAACGAGAACAGCAGCATCGAGAGGGGGCAGCCTTGTCGTATCGACGCTAGGATGGGAATTCTCGCTATGCATTGTCCATTCACAAGAATTCTTGCAGTTGCAGTGCTTAACTGCCATTTTCGACTTGACACGTGGCAGGTAGTTGTGACAGACCCTATCAAATGCTTTGTCCATGTCTGACGACATGATGGCCACTCTGCAGTTGGACGCCGAGGTGACAGCCGTTACATCCCAGTAATCTTCCAGCGCTTGCTGTATTGTCCTCCTTGGGACGGCACACGATTGATATTGACCGATGGGGCGACCAGCAATGGTGTTCAATCGACGAAGCAATACCCTAGCAACTATCTTGTAGTCAGCGATTAGGAGCGATATAGGATGCATGGTTTTCAAATCATTAGTACATCCACTTTTAGGGACCACCATTATAAGCCCTTCTGATACTTCTGATTCCAAGTCCAGCGTGAGTAAATTTGTGGTAAGATCTTAAGGGACCAAACTGCTTAGGTCATCGGTCCCTAAGCTTACACACTACTTAACCTAACTTAAACTAACTTACGGTATGGACAACACACACACCCATCCCTGAGGGAGGACTCGACCTTCCGACGGGAGGAGCCGTGCGGACCGTGACAAGACGCCTGAGACCGCGCGGCTACCCCACGCGACATGAGTAACTTTAACGTTACCGACATTGCCGTCAGAATGTTTGAACTTTAAGTTGTTCCCATATAATTCTACAATTTGGTTACATTTTTCGGAATTCTTTAACTTAAGATAGACGGTACTACTACTGATCGACAGATGAATTCCATTTATATCCTACTTCTTCTAGAAAGTCCTCTGCTTCAAACGAATTAGGTCGTGCATAATTATTGTCAAACATAAGCTTCAAAGTATATTTCCTTGTAGGCTTTGCCATTAGAAATCGAATTTGCTCTGTGTGAATAAGTTACGAACGCTCTACGGCGTTACACTCACCAACAACAACAGCGCACAGCCGTTAGCAGCGGAGACGTAAACACGACTCACTTCCACACGCCACAGCCACCAAGGGCCAACTGCCGCTGAGCCAAACACCCCTTTATGAACCCATTGTCACAAAAATGGTTCAAATGGCTCTTAGCACTATGGGACTAAACATCTGAGGTCATCACTTGCCTAGAACTTAGAACTACTTAAACCTAACTAACCTAAGGACATCACACACATCCATGCCCGAGGCAGGATTCGAACCTGCGACTGTAGCAGTCGCGCGGTTCCGGGCTAAAGCGCCTAGAACCGTTCGGCCACAGCGGCCAGCTCATTGTCACAGCGACAGTTGATAAGATGCACATGTGATAGATCTGTATCAAAATTTCTTTTATTTCCTAAACGCTTGGCCATCTGAGTTTCCCACTTGGGGCACTATCATCCCAACATGTACCATGAATTTGGACGAATTCGTCGATGACGATTAGGCGTCCTCTCTTTGTAAGAGGCACAGGGCATAGGCACTGTGCGCCTTGCGTATGCAGTGCGTGTTGCCTGCAATCCATTCATCTGCTCGTGACAACCTGTGGCAGAGCCCCGCACTTGCTCCGAGATGTTCTATCACAACAACAAGAACTGCTGTTGCCTGCATGTGCTGTGTGCAGTTCGGAGTTCGGTACTCTTACGTAGCTGCCGCTGCCTGAGTTGAAACAGTTGTGTGTTCATGGACACCGGGCATCTTACTCAAGACCAGATTTTTTTTTTTTTTTTTTTTCATCAGTCTTCTGTGACCGGTTTGATATGCGGCCGACCACGGATTCCTCTCCTGTGCCAATCTCATCTCAGTGCAGCACTTTCAACATACGCCCTCAGTTATCTGCAGGATGTGTTCCAATCTCTATCTTCCTCCACAGTTCTTACTCTCTCCAGCTCCCTCTAGTACCATGGAAGTCATTTCCTGGTGTCTTAACAGATGTCCTATCATCCTGTTCCTTCTCCTTGTTAGTGTTTTCTACATATTTCTTTCCTCTCCGATGCTGCGCAGAACCTCCTCATTCCTTACCTTATAGTCCACCTAATTTTCAACATTCATCTGCAGCACCACACCTAAAATGCTTCGATTCTCTTCTTTTTCGGTTTTCCCACAGTCCAAGTTTCACTACCATACAATGCTGTGCTCCTGTCGTAAATTCTCAGAAATTTCTTCCTCAAATTGAGGTCTATGTTTGATACTAGAAGACTTCTCTTGGCTAGGAATGCCTTTTTATCAGTGCTAGTCTGCTTTTCATGTTCTCCTTGCCTAGGTAGCAGAATTATTTAACTTCATCTACTTCGTGACCATCAATCCAGGTATTAAGTTTTTCGCTGTTCTCATTTCTCGTACTCCTCATTACTTTTGTCTTTCTTCGATTTACTCCCATTCCATATTCTGTACTAATTAGACTGTCCATTCCATTCAGCAGGTCTTGTAATTCTTCTTCACTTTCTCTCAGGGTAGCAATTTCATCCGCGAATCGTATGATTGATATCCTTTCGCCTTGAATTTTAATTCCACTCCTGAATCTTTCTTTTTTTTCCATCATTGCTTCTTCGATGTACAGACTTAACAGTAGTGGCGAAAGACTACATACCTGTTTTACATCCTTTTTATCCGAGCACTTCGTTCTTGGTCGTCCATTCTTATTATTTCCTCTTGGCTCTTGTACATCTTGTATATGATCCGTCTCTCCCTATAGCTTACCCCTATTTTTCTCAGAATTTCGAACATCTTGCACCATTTTACATTGGCGAACGCTTTTATCAGGTCGACAAACCTTATAAACAGGCTTGATTTTCCTTTAGTCTTGGTACCATTATCAACCGCACCGTCAGAATTGACTCTCTGGTGCCCTTACCTTTCCTAAAGCCGAACTGATAGTCATTTAACACCTTCTCAGTTCCTTTTTCCATTGTTCTGTATATTATTCTTGTCAGTAACTTGGATGCATGGGCTGTTAAGCTGACTGTGCGATCGTTCTCGCACTTGTCAGCTCATGCAGCCTTCGGAATAGTGTGGACGATGTTTCTTCCTTGGCAGACGTAGTGGAAATGCATTTGGTGATCAATGAAGCTACAGGTTTAGGATGCTTGGCAGCAGGTCTGTATCAGGGACGCAGACCCAACAGAAGACAGCCATATCACGCACTGTTCCAGAAGCTACATGAGCGACTACGTGAGAATGGAACCTTCGATCAGTGGAATGAGAGCGACAACAAAAGAGGTGTTGGTACGCTGCAATTTGAAAAAGTAGTACTGGACAGAGTTGAGACGAACCGGACTACAAGCATATAAGGCTATCGCAAGAGATATGGACGTCACTCGCACCTTCGTGAGGATAGTGCTTAGTCAGCACTGGTTGCAACCATTCCAGTTGCAAGAGACACAAGCCCTTGGACAAGCTGTCTTCGAGCCCAGGTATTTCAACACTCACAACAGCCTCTTGTGGCCGGAAGAAAACCCACGTGCAACCGTGGACAGAGATCACCAAAAACAGTTTTCAGTAATAGTGTAACCTGGCATCGTCGGTGAAAATATTATTGGACCTGTTTCTGCTCCAGTTCTTCTAGGCAGCGGCCGGAGTGGCCGAGCGGTTCTAGGCGCTTCAGTCTGGAACCGCGCGACCGCTACGGTCGCAGGTTCGAATCCTGCTTCGGGCATGGATGTGTGTGATGTCCTTAGGTTAGTTAGGTTTAAGTAGTTCTAAGTTCTAGGGGACTGATGACCTAAGATTGTTAAGTCCCGTAGTGCTCAGAGCCATTTGAACCATTTAGTCTAGGCAGCCACATGTGTCACAAATTTCTGGCAAATTACCTACCCAAGCTGTTAGAAGTTCCCAGAATGAGATTTTCACTCTGCAGCGGAGTGTGCGCTGATATGAAACTTCCTGGCAGATTAAAACTGTGTGCCGGACCGAGACTCGAACTCCGTACCTTCGCCTTTCACGGGCAAGTGCTCTACCAACTGAGCTACCCAAGCACGACTCACGCCCCGTCCTCACAGCTCTACTTCTGCCAGTACCTGTTAGAAGTTGTTCCGCTGAATGTCCGATCGTAAATTTGGTTTCAACGTGATGGCCCACCACCACATTCTAACCGTCGTGTGCGCACGAACTTCATTGACATGTCTGGTGTGATTGAATTGGGAGAGGTGGCCCTGTTCCATGACCATGACGGTCACTTGACACCATGCCAGTCGATTACTTCTTGTGGGATCACATCAAAAAATAGCGTGTATACTATGCCTGTAGAATATCACGACGACGTTCTGTTCGAATGCCTTTTAAACAATTCCTGGCATCTTCCGATAGTCCACCAGGCAATGCATCGGCGCTGCAATGCCTATATCAGGTGAGAGGTCGCCATTTTGAGCACCTGCTTTAAGTTCATACGTGGACGTTTTGATATAAAAAGAGCTAGGTGGACTCTTATTTACAGTATAAGACTGGAGTAAACGTTTCGTAAATCAACGTCGTGCTTCCTTTTCGTTACTTGTATTCAGTTTCGTTTCTATTTATTTCTTTAACTTTTCTGCAGCAAACAAGCAGGGAATGTATTAGCCGCAACATACGTTAAATTAAGATTTCCGTTAACAAATTTATTTTGTCCTGGAGCGTCGCATGCTTATAAGAGGCGTTTTTTCCGTGTTTTGTGTCCGTAGCTATAGTGGACATCTGCTCCCAGGGGAAGTGGACTGTCGTGGTAAAACTGTATTGTCTTTCAATGTTTCAAGTATAGTACGTGCCTCGCTCTCAGTTATAAGTTAATCTGTGGGTTTTATTACGAGGAAATTATCCCGATATTCCCGAGAGATTTTGTTTAAATCGTCGGAAAAGTTACTTCCCTTGTAGTAGATGCTACGGATACATTTTAGCACATAGAAGATTTGTAGAAAGAAACAATCACGAGGGAGGAAAATTACGAGGAGATCTCATAAGAATAATCAAGCTGTCTCCATTGAATTCGTCAGCCCTGGATGGATCAGATTTCACGGAACTTGAATGGTCTACTACCAGGTGTGCTGCGCTTGCATACTACAACAGTAAACTGATAGGGTGATATTCAACGAGAAAATCTTAAGAATGAGTGTCTCGAAGAGGGCATAGAATTTTTAGGAATGAATTAGAAACTTTAATATTTCTTGGCTTACCTACTTTCACATGAGGCAGATGACTGTACTGTAGGCAACACACATTGCGAACACACACACAGTGCAGAGTGCCTATGCCCTACCACCTCTCAAGGGCATAACCAATGATAAAAAGGCTTTCAAACACGCCGTATAAGTTATTTATAGGCCTATTTTATAATATGCATAGACAATTGGAATTTGACAAAACGAGATGAAGAAGCACTAAGGCTACCGAAGAGTAAAAAGATCCAAAATGGTTGGGGCAGTAAAGGACGATGTAAATGAAGAATATCTAACCCAAAATAAAAATAAAAACATGGAACTTTATCACCTAATTAAAGAACCTTACATTGCAAGAAAGGTAAAAGTAAGAGGGATTAAATGAATTGGTCATGTAATGAGATCATAATAAGATTGTGGTAGAAGAAATTTCAGGAAGAAGAAAACCATCAGGACGAGAAGGAATGACATTTGTAGTTAACATAAAAAAAGGACCTAAAATTTATAGAAATTAAAAACTGGAAAAACTATGCCAAAGAAAGATAAGTCGTAAAATATTTTAAGTCAGCAGCAGAGAGCTTACATGGGTTGTAATTACTTTATTATAATAATAATAATAATAAAATATCGTTTGACAGATACCGGTATCCTGCTATGAATAATGCCATAATTACTTCAACTGATAAACATAAAATTCCATAATAATTTTTGCTGATTGTGTTCCAAAGCTTTGCTAACACTTTAAACTGTTGTATAATTTATTAGTAATTGTGCGACTAGTGTCGGTCAGAGACGATTTTTCAGTACGACTTTTGTCAATAGCAGGTGTTGCATCTATATATCATGAAACAAATGTCAAAAAAAATATTTATAAATAATATTTTGACATTTTTATATGTATATGTAACACATGTTATTAACAAAAAATTATTCTGTAAAATGGTTTCTGACCAAAACCGGTTCTACAGTTAAAAATAAATTATGCAATAACTTCACGTGTTACAGTATGTTATTTCTGAGATATAATCCTAATTTGATACTAGATGCATTTCTTGATTTATAGGATACTCTGATGCCACAGCGCAGCTTCTCACCTTAGGTATACGAATTTTGCAGTTAGTCCTGTTCAGCAGATATCCGACGCACATCCCAATAACGTAAGGTCCCAGCCTGGTCCAGGGCTTATCGTACAGCTCGTCGAATAGACCGAGAGGTTGATCTATGCTGAAAAAGATGTTCTTGAGGTAGCTGCATAAATAACAGATTATTTTGAGCAATAAATGAGACACTGCGTCTAACAATGGAGAGATTTAAAGCAGAACAGCCCCAGCATCAAAAAATTACGCACCCCATTGTTTCTCATCTTGGCTATTTTATCATTAATACTTCTTTTCAGGAGGTCAGAAAAGTCATAACTTGTTTGTCTCGGAATGAATATCCGTCGACGGTTTCCAGACACCATTTTTAGTGCATGAAGTAAGATATATTACCAGGATTTGCGTTATGAAGTGATGACAAATATTTTCTATGAACAGTTTTTTTATAGTTTCTCCCTTCCTTTAAGACCGTAAGTCTTGGAAGAGCCATGTTGGATCAGTATTTTTCGTACTATTACAAACAGGAGCAGTTAACAAATTGCACGACAACTTGGACAGTGAGTTTATTTTTATTTTTTTAAATATGCGGCTTTCAGATAAATGATACATTGGAAAGACAGTCAAAAGGTGAAATTTTGTTAATTATTGCAAAGATATCTAAAACCATTTCCGTAACCTTGAAGCCAACGTACTAAATTCACTGCCGAGCCAAGAAATTACGACCACCTGCTTAATAGCTAGTTTGTCCGTCTTTGGGACAGAATACATCACTGATTCTGCTTATCAGGAATCGGACAGTTTGTTGGCAGGTTTGTGGAGGTATGTGGCTTTAGATGTGTGCGCACAGGTCACGTAGTTTCGAGTAAATAACGGGCTGCTGATTTGCGTACGCGGTGATGGTGCCCGATAGCGACCCAGATGGGTTCCATAGGACTTAAAGCAGCTGAATTTGGTCGCCGACACATCAACGTGAGTTCACTATTATGCTTCTCAAACCACTGTAGCACGGTTCTGGCTCTGGGACGGGCAATTACAGAGCTGAAAGAGACATCGCCGTCGGGGAAGACATCAAGCATGAAGGGATGCAGGTGCTTCGCAGCTGTCAACGTATCTTCGATTACTACCACGGGTCCCATGCAAGCGCAAGAGAATTTTTTCCATAGCATAATACTGCTCCCACCAGCCAGCGTCCATGGCACGCTGCACGTTTCGAGCCGGTGTTGACGTCGATGACGGCGTTTCCGGAAACGACCAGCGACCATCGATCGACCGTCGAATCCCAATGTCCCCGTGCCCACTGAAATCGTAATTTGCGATGTCGTTGGGACAAAATGTGAACACGTAAGGGTGGCCTGCTGTGGAACTCCATGTTCAATAATGTGCAATGAACGGCGTGCTTCGGAACACTTGCGCGTGCAACAGCATTGTGTTCTTTCGTAGAGATGTCACAGACCACCATCTATCCTACTTTTCAAGGCAGATAAGCCTCCGAACCCCACGTTCTGCGAAGAGTCGTGGACATCCAACCATTCAGTGCCTAGTGGTAGTTTCCCTGTCTTTCTATCTCTTTTCGTAGACGCTCACGACAGTAGCACGTGACATTCGACCAGCTTCGCCGTTTTATAGATACTCCTTCACAGGCTCTACGTAATAATAATCTGCCCTTTGTCAGTATCCTTTATTTCAATGGATTTTCCAATTTATAGCCCATATTTTCGCTAGGGTGATCTCCCGTCCATGTCTCCTCCGCTTACACACTTTTGCTAGCGCTTCACGTGCCAACAACCTACCAGGCTGAATTAATCGTAGCGGTGGGCAGTGGTCATAATATTTTGACTTGTCAGAGTATTAGTAGGTGTCATGCTTGATGTATATAAACCAAGTAGCGCGATGGGTTAATTACACATAAATCTGTCAGAACAAAAATCTCTTACAATAAAAAAAATGTGGGTCTCTAACTTTCCTTACCTTGGTGTGTGATTCGTGTTAAGTGTAATCACCGCAGTAGTAATCCAAGAACAAACGAGCAGTGTGAACATCGTAACAACGGCTGTCTTGAAATATCTGCAACAAAGTCGAACAATGCACATAACAAAGAAAATGAAAAACACACAATAACAAAGAAAATGGGAGAGGATGCTTAAAATTATAGTACGCGCCACGGTAAAGTTTTGAATTAACATGTGGTGCGCTGTGGAAGTTACGATACAAAGAAATACATCCATTTATAAAAGCTGTGGATGATATTTCGATTAGAGCTCACCAAATTCCATTGAAAATTCACTCGTGTCTGTGACTTTTCTCTATTGATGATGTAAGGAGAGATGGTTTCTGTAGGACAGTAACGAATAAATGTCATTGCTATTGTATGAGGCAATGGGAAGCCGCAGATGAAAGAAAAATGGATTTTTTTCTGCCTCACAGCATCTAATGACAATTTCACATTGATGATCTTTCCATGAGATGTGAAATTTAATTTCGGTTTCGTGTTGCATTCCACATCCCGCGAAACGTCAGCGGATGCTAAAGGAACATTTAACAACCAAACCGGCAAAATGCTGACTTTCTGACACCAGACTGTCAAATGACCGATGGCTGAAAGTTTATCTACGGATAAAAGTAATAAAGTCTCATCCATACTTACTTTCGGCCAATTCAGTACTTAAATGTTGATGATTAAAAGTTAAATCCATTTATGACCTAAAATATAGCAATTTTTTTCCTTGTGTTTCGTGTTAGCAGCTTTCACTGATGTGCACCCCTCTGATGGCGAACAGTGCATTCTATCAGCCGAATATTGGTGACAACTCGTCTTACATGGACTCTTTGAGACATCTGAGGCGTTAGAGCCCTAAGATGATCCATGATCGCTCGAAAGCCACGCATGAATAAACAAGATTGCTCGGAGGAGGGTCAAAGGTGAACAAATTCCTATCGAATAGGTAGTGGATAGCCTCAGACCGACAGTATTATTCAATGTTTTTAAGTCATCCATTTGATTTGATCCATTACATCGTTAAAATATCGGACATAAACCGCTCACTCACTGAAATTCAGTACATGTAAACTATGCGCCTTAACAAAAATTGTGCTTATAATCATAACATCACATTCATATGATTCGCCAATTCGCAGCCGAATTGTCACATTCCTACCTAATCTAAACATCGTGGTGCGCTACACATCACTCTGTCACAACAATATACACTATGTGATCGAAAGTATCCAGACATCCCCAAAAACATACGTTTTTCGTAATAGGTGCATTGTGCTGCCACCTTCTGCCATGTTCTCCACATCAGCGACCTCAGTAGTCATTAGACATCGTCAGAGAACAGAATGAGGCGCTCCACGGAACTCACGGACGTCGAATGTGGTCAGGTGATTCGGTGTCACTTGAGTCATACGTCTGTACGCGAGATTTCCACACTCCTAAACATTCCTAGGTCCATTGTTTCCGATGTGATAGTGAAGTGGAAACGTGAAGGGACACGTACAGCACGAAAACGTTCAGGCTGACCTTGCCTGTTGACTGACAGAGACAGCCGACGGTTGCAGACGGTCGTAATGTGTAATAGGCAGACATCTATCCATATCATCACACAGGAATTCCAAACTGCATCAGGATCCATTTCAAGGACAATGACAGTTAATCGAGAGGTGATGAGACTTGGATTTCATGGTCGAATGGCTGCTCATAAGCCACACGTCACACCGGTGAATACCAAACGAAGCCTCGCTTGGTGTAAGGAGTGTAAACACTGGACGATTGAACAGTGGAAAAACGTTGTGTGGAGTGAAGAATCACGGTACACAATGTGGTGATCCGATGGCAAGGTGTGGGTATGGCGAATACCCGGTGAATCTCATATGCCAGCGTGTGTAGTGCCAACAGTAAAATTCGGAGGCGGTGGTGTTATGGCGTGGTCGTGTTTTTTTTTATGGAGTAGGATTGCAGCCCTTGTTTTTTTGCGTGGCACTATCACAGCACAGGCTGTGCTGCACCTTCTTGCTTCCCATTGTTGAAGAGCAATTCGGGGATGGCGATTGCATCTTTCAACACGATCGAGCATCTGTTCATAATGCACGGCCTGTGGCGGAGTGGTTACACGACAATAACATCCTTGTAATGGTCTGACCTGCAGAGAGTCCTGACTTGAATCCTATATAACACCTTTAGGATGTTTTGGAACGCCAACTGCCGGCCGCGGTGGTCTCACGGTTCTAGGCGCGCAGTCCGGAACCGGGGGACTGCTACGGTCGCAGGTTCGAATCCTGCCTCGGGCATGGATGTGTGTGATGTCCTTAGGTTAGTTAGGTTTAAGTAGTTCTAAGTTCTAGGGGACTAATGACCACAGCAGTTGAGTCCCATAGTGCTCAGAGCCATTTTTGAACGCCAACTACCGACATCGATATCTCTCCTCAGTGCAGCACTCCGTGAAGAATGGGCTGCCATTCGCCAAGAAACCTTCCAGCACCTGACTGAACGTATGCCTGCGAGAGTGGGAGGTGTCATCAAGGCTAAGGGTGGGACAACACCATATTGAATTCGAGCATTACCGATGGAGAGCGCCACGAACTTGTAACTCATTTTCAGCCAGGTGTCCAGATACTTCTCATTACATAGCGTATATTCCACAAAACAATGTAGAAGCAAACTAAATTTTTTTAAAGTTCTGTTCTCTCTCTATTAGCGCACTACGTCACCATGCATCACATCTTTCGCACAGTTTCATATGTCATCTTCATAATGATGTGCCCATCATCTCGCTATTATTCATTCTTATTGTGATATTCCCATTTACAGCTCGTGGTCTAATGGCTAGCGTTGCTGCCGCTGGATCACCGGATCCCAGGATTGATTCCCGGTCGGATTGGGAATTTTCTCTACCCGGGGACTGGGTGTTTGTTTTGACCTCATCATTTCATCATCATCATCATCATCATCATCACCATCATTCGTGACAGTGGCTACATTGGACTGTGTAAAACTTAGACTGTGTAAAAATTGGAACTTTGTACGGGCAGTGAGGTTTACCGTAAGGCGACCACCTTGGTCGTCTATTGCTTGTTTAATAAGACACTCTCTTTCAAGATTCTATTGCAATAGCCACTGCAAGGTTAGTTTGTGCAATTTATTCTATGTTTTGAAAAAAAATAAGAAAAAGAAAATTAAACTGTCAACAAGAGAAATATAGCCGTTTCTCATAACTGATGAAGCTTCTTCATATGATGAATTGTTAACGATTCAGACAAAAACAAATCGCCAATTGTGTTGCAGTTTTGGCAGAATTCTGTAACCCACCGTATTTTTAACTTTGAATGACTGGAATGGAAACTTACTAAATAATTTTCTTCCTGTTGTTCGTCTGAGAAAAATGAAAATAATTCGCAGGAAATTCTGTTCATATCCCCATTCAGAGTAAAGTGGTGAACTTCCCCATCATAATTATTTTTTAATGTGTTAAAGAGAGATTATACATATTTATAATTTATTTTAACCTCAATGAGTAGCCTCAAGCGTTTCATTAATTTTGAAACAATGTAATTTTTAGGGCCATCGATAGCTAGTGAAACGAGATTTGCTAAATGAAGAAACTAGATGTTTATTTTCATATCATGAATGTACTTCTTGATAAGCTATTGTCTGATTTTTCCTCAGTTTCTCTCTTAATAAAGCACTGTATCAGGAAGTTTAAGATACAGGAAGAATCAACTGCTAAGTTTCAGTACCTCCTGTTCCTTATTAAAGAGATGTTGGGTCACAAGATGACTCTGAAATTGCAACACATTAAAAGATAATTACGGTGGAGAAGGTCACAACTTCACTCTGAATGGGGTTAGGAACAGAAATATGATACACTAAATACTTAGAATATTTTCATATTTCTCAGATGAGTATCAGTGAGAAAATCCTTTGATAAGTCTCCATTCCTCCACTCACGAAAACTGACAACAGGGAGAACTGTGCTGAACACATGAACACATGGCCCTCCATATTAGCATCCAGTTATGCCTGTGGTCTGAGGATGACACGGCGGTCGGTCGGTACAACTGCTCTCCAAGGCCTGTTCGGACGGAGTTTTTAAGTCATCATTCCAGACGCTCACTATCACAAATACGGTAAGTTACAGGATTCCACTAAAACTGCAACAGAATGGTGATTTATTTGTTTCTCAATTGTTAACAATTTCTCCTATGAAGAAGCTTCATCAGTTATGAGAAACGACTACATTTCTCTTGTTGACAGGTTTAATTTTTTCTGCCAAAACAGAGTATAAATTGCGCAAACTATTCTTGCAATAGCTATTGCGACAGAATCTTGAAACCGAGTGTCTTATTAAACAAGTAACAGGCGATCAAGGCGGTCAGTACGTTACGGTAAACCTCATTGTGTCTGTTTGCTGTAATATAAGAAATTTCACGATTTTTTTTTCATAACAGCAAATTCGCTTTTCAATAGCTCTCGAAACTGCTAAAAAATTAGTTGTTGACAAAAAAAACACCATAGGTTCTGCTATATTGCCGTAGGTAAGAAAGTTCCATTTGTTAGCCACATAGCAAAATTCTCTCCTCTTGGCATGCTATGACATACGAAAATCGCATATTGATATATTGAATGGCTTAGGAGATAATGAGGTATCTTATGAATACTTCATCCTGCCGGTGTGGCGGAGAGGTTCTAGGCACTTCAGTCTGGAACCGCGCGACCGCTACGGTCGCAGGTTCGAATCCTGCCTCGGGGATGGATGTGTATGATGTCCTTAGGTTAGTTAGGTTTAAGTAGTTCTAAGTTATAGGGGACTGATGACCTCAACTGTTAAGTCCCATAGCGCTCAGAGCCATTTGAACCATTTTTGGAATATTTCATTCTCGGGCGCGGGCAATCGGAAGTGTACGCGCTACATAAATTCCATTTTCTCGAGATTGAAGACAAACAGAGACCTCCTCCCAAGTCTAAAGAAAAATTCAATATCTTACCCAAATTTCATTCACAGCAACATATCGTGTAATAAGCACCAAACTCAAAATCATAGTGACCAATATATTTCATTGCAAACTTTTTTGAATTTAGCACAGCGTCTTATTTCAATGAGAATATGAGGATGAGTAAGACCATTATCGAAATCTTGGGCACTTCACCATGAAGCGCAGCGCCAACCGGTGCGCCGAAAGCAGGCAAAGAACGTCTCATCCCGGGTTCGATTCCCGGCGGGGTCAGGGATTTTCTCTGCCTCGTGATGACTGGGTGTTGTGTGATGTCCTTAGGTTAGTTAGATTTAAGTAGTTCTAAGGTCTAGGGGACTGATGACCATAGATGTTAAGTCCCATAGTGCTCAGAGCCATACAGCCAAAATTTTTGAAAGAATTTTACTAAATCGAATAAGTGAAAAGATAGAAAAGGAGCTGAGTGAAGAACAGCATGGGTTTAGGAAAGGAAGAAGTACGATAGACCTGATATTTTATAGCCGTCAACTGATGGAAATAGTTGGGAATATAACAAAAGGGTCATAATGGTTTTTATAGACATAGAAAAGGCATATGACTCAGTTAAGACGGAAAGACTCTGGGAAGAAATGAAGAAAATAGATATAGAAGATGGTTACATTAATGTACTAAAGACAATGTACAGAAGACACAATTGTAGAATCAGAACACCACTGGGGAACTCTGAATGCTTCAAAATAAGACAAGGACTTAAGCAAGGAATGTTGTGATGGAGGGAATGAACAGGGCAGTTAAAGACATACTAAAAGAAAAAGACAAAAAGGTGATTTTGGTGATGATATGGTAATATGGGGTGATAAAGAGGTAGATGTACAGTTACAGCTTGATGCGTGGAAGGAAATAATGAAAAGGTATGGATTAAAAATAAATAAAGATAAGAGTGAAGTAATGGTATTTGGAAGAGAGAAAGGGATCAACGGAAATATTACCTTGAATGGAGAACCGCTCAAAGTGGTGGAAAGTTTCACTTATTTAGGGAGTTAAATATCTAGGGATGGAAGAATAAGTAACGAAATTAATAGGAGGTTACAGAAGGGAGACAATTTCTACCAAACAATAAAACACCTGATTTGGAATACGGAAGTTTCAGAAAAAGCAAAACTCCTTATGTATAAGAATTATTACTTCCCTATTGTCACCTATGGTGGAGAAACATGGACAATGACAGAAAGGGACTGGAGCAGACTGCAAACAGGGGAGGGAAATGAAATTTCTCAGAGCAGTTAAGGGAAAAACAAGAATGTAGAGATTAGAAAGGACCTAAAATAAGAAAGTATGAGAAAAGAAATTGAAGAAAAGAGATTAAGATGGTATGGGCATGTTAAAAGGATGCATGGGCAAAGACTCCCAAAAATGATGGAAGAACTAAAGATGGATGGGAAAAGACCTAGAGGGCGCCCAAGAACACGGTGGAAAATGGGAGTGGGAATATCTGTAGAAAGGAGAGGTGTGACCTGGCAGCAAGTGGAGAAAGAAAAGTTGTGGGAGGACCGAGATAAATGGAGAGGACTCGTCAGCACCCAGACCGGGCAGTAGCTGGAGCGGGATTCGGATATAGATAGATAGATGTGATTGATGATGTGATTAGTACCTTTCGGTTAAACAACGTAAGCATACACTCAACAAGAATCATTCAGATACAGAAATACCACTGCTGTGTTTCGACAAAATAAAGCGTAAATAATAAGTTTATCTGATAAATAGGTAGCAGGTTTGCCAGATTATTGTTGACACTAACACACTTGTTACTTTTCAAAAAATGATGATTGTGCGTCACGTGAGAATGTGAAGGTGAGATCAATAGAAATCCAGTTATCCTCCACTTGTCTTAGAATATTAAGGAAAGCGGTTACTAGTTCTTTGTAACCAGGAAGACAAGAAGACTTCTGGGTATTATACAGTTACACGTGATTCAGATGCCCCTACCGACGTCGTTTTATGTAATCCGCAGCATTACACCTGGCCTTCAAAACCTCGCACAAGTTTTTCATATTCTCTCGAAACCACCCACAAGGCTTTCATATGCCATTACTCGCTACGCGGATCTCTTAGTCACCGGCTTGTGTGGTCGAGCGGTTCTAGGCACTTCAGCCTGGACCTGCGCGACCGCTACGGTCGCAGGTTCGAATCCTGCATCGGGCATGGATGTGTGTGATGTCCTTAGGTTAGTTAGGTTTGAGTAGTTCTAAGTTCTAGGGCGCTGATGACCTCAGATGTTAAGTCCCATAGTGCTCAGAGACGTTTGAACCTCTTAGTCCTACAGAAAAAAATGAACGGGACTTTCTTATAGGAAATTTAATGTAAAATTTTGTACTGGGACACGTTTTCGCTAGAGGCCGTAGTTTTTGAGCTATTCAAGAAAAACGTGCAATAGTGACCTTCAAACGCACCCTCACACCCACACTGAGGCCCCACTGGTCAAGGTTTCTAGTATATTGTTCGTTGCACTTTCTCCTACCACTACAAAAATTTGCTGCTGCACGAATTACTTCTCACGTTCGACCTTCTTTGGTCTTCATCGACAATTCTTGTTACGCCATCGGCTTAGTTGCCCACTTAAAAATTATGACATTGACGTTTATGTAAATTTTACCTAAAAATTTTGTGAATTTTAACAGTATAAAATAAATAATTACGTCGTTGTTCTCGTCAAGCCTTCTGAATACGAAACTACCGTGCTTATAAGGGTTACGTTTGGATCGAATTGTCAATGTAATTAGTTTTAGCGTAACGTTTACAAAAGCTGTTTATCTTTCATTAACATTATGGGCACGCTTAAATTAATAATGTTAAGGAAACAGCCGACTATGCTGGTGACGTAATAGCCCAATTAATAGAGACCAAAAATGGTTGAATATCGGGAATAGTTCTCATAGTCCGAAATATTTGTGCAGTGGCAGGAGACAGTGCCACGTACAGCATATTATAAATCCTGACTGGCGAGGGATGAGTGTGGGGGCGGAGGTGCGTTTCAAGATAACTTTTGAACGTTTTTCTTGAATAACTCGAAAACAGCGACCCCAGCGAAAACGTGTCCTAGTACAACATTTAGCTACAATAAATTTCCTACAAAAAGATCCGGCCCATTTTTTCTGTGGAACTAACAGTCTGCGCGTAGCTAACGACAGAATATTAAAATCTCCCTCGTAATTGTTGAAGGCCAAGTAGAAGATTGGAGGTTACATAAAACGACAACGGTAAGAGCAGCTGAATCACCCTGCATATAGAGAATATACAGGGTGTTACAAAAAGGTACGGCCAAACTTTCAGGAAACATTCCTCACACACAAAGAAAGAAAATATATTATGTGGATATGAGTCCGGAAACGCTTACTTTCCATGTTAGAGATCATTTTATTACTCCTCCTCAAATCACATTAATCATGGAACGGAAACACACAGCAACAGAACGTATCAGCGTACATTCAAACACTTTGTTAGAGGAAATGTTCAAAATGTTCTCCGTTAGCGATGATACATGCATCCACCCTCCGTCGCATGGAATCCCTGATGCGCTGATGCAGCCCTGGAGAACGGCGTACTGTATCACAGCCGTCCACAATACGAGCACGAAGAGTCTCTACCATTTGGTACCGGGGTTGCGTAGACAAGAGCTTTCAATTGCCCCCATAAATGAAAGTCAAGAGGGTTGAGGTCAGGAGAGCGTGGAGGCCATGGAATTGGTCCGCCTCTACCAATTCATCGGTCACCGAACCTGTTGTTGAGAAGCGTACGAACACTTCGACTGAAATGTGTAGGAGCTCCATCGTGTATGAACCACATGTTGTGTCGTACTTGTAAAGGCACATGTTCTAGCAGCCCAGGTAGAGTACCCCAGTCGCGAGTCATAGGCTGGAATGTTCCGTGCTCCCTAAGACGCCGATCAATTGCTTCGAATGTCTTCCTGTCGGGACACCTTCGTTCTGGAAATCTGTCTCGATGCAAACGTACCGCGCTACGGCTATTGTCCCGTACTAATCTATACATCAAATGGACATCTGCCAACTCCGCATTTGTAAACATTGCACTGACTGCAAAACCATGTTCGTGATGAACACTAACCTGTTGATGCTAACTACTGATGTGCTTGATGGTAGTACTGTAGAGCAATGAGTCGCATGTCAACACAAGCACCGAAGTCAACATTACCACCTTTCAATTGATCCAACTGGCGGTGAATCCAGGAAGTAACGTACATACTGACGAAACTAAAATGAGCTCTAACATGGAAATTAAGCTTTTCCGGATACATGTCCACATAACATCTTTTCTTTATTTGTGTGTGAGGAATGTTTCCTGAAAGTTTGGCCGTACCTTTTTGTATCACCCTGTATGTATACAGGGTGAGTCACCCAACATTACATCTGGATATATTTCGTAAACCACATTAAATACTGACGAATCGATTCCACAGACCGAAAGTGAGGAGAGGGGCTAATGAAATTGGTTAATACAAACCACAAAAAAAATGCACGGAAGTAAGTTTTTAACACAAACCTACGTTTTTTTAGATGGCTACCCCGTTAGTTTTGTTAGCACATCTGAACATATAAACAAATACGTAATCAGTGTCGTTGGTTGCATTGTAAAATGTTAATTACATCCGGAGATATTGTAACCTAAAGTTGACGCTTGAGTACCACTCCTCCGCTGTTCGATCGTGTGTATCGGAGAGCACCGAATTACGTAGGGATCCAAAGGGAACGGTGACGGACCTTAGGTACAGAAGAGACTGGAACAGCACATTACGTCCACATGCTAACAGATTTTTATTGGTCTTTTTCACTGACGCACATGTACATTACCATGAGGGGTGAGGTACACGTACACACGTGGTTTCCGTTTTAATTACGGAGTGGAATAGAGTGTGTCCCGACATGTCAGGCCAATAGATGTTCAATGTGGTGGCCATCATTCGCTGCACACAATTGCAATCTCTGGCGTAATGAATGTCGTACACGCCGCCGTACATCTGGTGTAATGTCGCCGCAGGCTGTCACAATACGTTGTTTCATATCCTCTGGGGTCGTAGGCACATCACGGTACACATTCTCCTTTAACGTACCCCACAGAAAGAATCCCAGAGGTGTAAGATCAGGAGAACGGGCTGGACAATTTATGCGTCCTCCACGTCCTATGAAACGCCCGTCGAACATCCTGTCAAGGGTCAGCCTAGTGTTAATTGCGGAATGTGCACGTGCACCATCATGCTGATACCACATACGTCGACGTTTTTCCAGTGGGACATTTTCGAGCAACGTTGGCAGATCATTCTGTAGAAACGCGATGTATATTGCAGCTGTTTGGGCCCTGCAATGAAGTGAGGACCAATGAGGTGGTCGCCAATGATTCCGCACCATACATTTACAGTCCACGGTCGCTGTTGCTCTACTTGTCTGAGCCAGCGAGGATTGTCCACGGACCAGTAATGCATGTTCCGTAGATTCACTGCCCCGTGGTTTGTGAAACCCGCTTCATCGGTAAACAGGTAGAACTGCAACGCATTCTCTGTTAATGCCCATTGACAGAATTGCACTCGATGATTAAAGTCATTACCATGTAATTGCTGATGTAGCGACACATGAAACGGGTGAAAGCGGTGACGATGCAGTATGCGCATGACACTACTTTTACTCAGTCCACCGGCTCTCGCAATGTCCCGTGTACTCAATGTGTGGGTTCATGGCATCAGCAGCTAACACACCAACTGCACCCGCTTCTCCTGTGACGGGCCTGTTACGGACCCGTTTGCGTGCTACGACCATACTTGTTGCATACAGTTGGCGGTAGATGTTTTGCAAAGTGCGGCACGTTGGATGCTCTCTGTCCGGGTACCGTTTTGCATACACCCTGCAGGCTTCACCTGCATTTCGTCGACACTCGCCATAGATGAGTATCATCTCCGCCTTTTCAGAGTTCGAATACACCATGGTCACAGTTCCTACAACACTACACTATCACAGACGTCTGGTAACACGGTGTACTACAGTTGGTCTGCGTGCGGAGACGAATGCAGAATAACAATAGCAGCAAGCGCTACATGCGGACACTGCGACAGCTACGTCAAACCACAACAGTGCACTACAGCCACTCTCGTAAGCACGGTCGTCATCGTAAACATGTCCCTGCAGATGCTGCTCGCCGACCGCGGCCCGTGTTTGTTACAACACGCAAATTAACGTCGGAGGTTTCAAGCGTCAACTTTAGGTTACAATATCTCCGGATGTAATTAACATTTTACGATGCAACAAACGGCACTGATTACGTATTTGTTTATATGTTCAATGTGCTAACAAAACTAACTTGGTTCCATTTAAAAAAAACGTAGGTTTGTGTTAAAAAACATACTTCCGTGCATTTTTGTATGGTTTGTATTAAACAGTTACACTAGCCCCTCTCCTCACGTTCGGTCTGTGGAATCGGTTCGTCAGTATTTGATGTGGTTTACGAAATATATCCAGCGGTAACGTTAGGTGACTCACGCTCTATACATCTTTATTAAAGTACTTAACTAACATTGAGAAAAGGAAAACACGAAATGGCAAAAATTAATTCGTTAAAGCGCTAAAGGTGACTTACACTGAAGACACGAGCAGCAGGATCATTCCCAGGGCGTAGAACTGGGTGTCGTTCGCCAGGTACCAACTCCAGATCATGCACTGCACATAAACAATCATATAATGGTGTATATTTCTAAAGTACACAGAACATATTAAGACATTAGAATAAAACCTTCTACCGCCATACTTGAAAGAAGTAGTAAAACTTATTTATTTTTGCAATTTCTTACAGTTGACAATATTGTGCTTCAATTCACAGCTAGATGAGCCTAATATTCTATGCAGGCAGGACTACGACCCGCCCTCTAGTTTGACTTCCGCCAGTACCTCTCTCCTATCTTCCATACTACACAAAAGCTGGACTAGCACTACTGGAAGAAGTTGTGGATAAATGGCTTAGCCCCAGCCTAGGAGATCGTTTCCACAATGGACCTTTTACTCTACAGTTGCCTGTCCGGTTCTAGTACAACTTGACAATGGACGTAACTGTGTGTGAAAACTCCGAGGAGAACGAACGTTGCGAGATTACGTTCGTCATCGTCACGCAGGCCCAGCAGCTGGCTTTATAGTCTGGACTGCAATTGGTGCACAGCACAATCATCGCCAGTGCGCATTTCTACACCAAGAAGAATTGCAGATGATAAACGGGTATACATTGGGCAAATATATTATACTAGAACTGGCATATGATTACATTTTCACGCAATTTGGGTGCATAGACCCTGAGAAATCAGTACCCAGAACAACCACCTCTGGCCGTAATAACGGCCTAGATACGCCTGGACATTGAGTCAAACAGAGCTTGGATGGCGTGTACAAGTACAGCTGCCCACGTAGCTTCAACACGATACCACAGTTCATGAAGAGTAGTGACTGGCGTATCGTGACGAGCCAATTGCTCTGCCACCATTGACCAGACATTTTCAGTTGGTGAGAGATCTGGAGAATGTGTTGGCCAGGGCAGCAGTTGAACATTTTCTGTATCCAGAAAGGCCCGTACAGGACCTGCAACATGCGGTCGTGCATTATCCTGCTGAAATGTACGGTTTCGCAGGGATCGATTGAAGGGTAGAGCCACGGGTCGTAACACATCTGAAATGTAACGTCTACTGTTCAAAGTGCCGTCAATGCATACAAGAGGTGACCGAGACGTGTAACCAATGGCACCCCATACCATCACGCCGGGTGATACGCCAGTATGGCGATGACGGATACACGCTTCCAATGTGCGTTCACCGCGATGTCGCCAAACACGGACGCGACTGTCATGATCCTGTAAACAGAACCTGGATTCATCCGAAAAAATGACGTTTGGCCATTCGTGCACCCAGGTTCGTCGTTGAGTACACCATCGCAGGCCCTCCTGTCTGTGAAGCAGCGTCAAGGGTAACCGCAGCCATGGTCTCCGAGCTGATAGTCCATGCTGCTACAAACGTCGTCTAACTGTTCGTGCAGATGGTTGTCGTCTTGCAGACGTCCCCATCTGTTGACTCAGGGATCGAGACGTTGCTGCACGATCCGTTACAGCCATGCGGATAAGATGCCTGTCATCTCGACTGCTAGTGATACGAGGCCGTTGGGATCCAGCACGGCGTTCCGTATTACCCTCCTGGACCCACCGATTCCATATTCTGCAGACAGTCACTGGATCTCGACCAACGCGAGCAGCAATGTCGCGATACGATAAACCGCATTCGCGATAGGCTACAATCCGACCATTATCAAAGTCGGAAACGTGATGTTATGCATTTCTCCTCCTTACACGTGGCATCACAACAACGTTTCACCAGGCAACGCCGGCCAACTGCTGTTTGTGTATGATAAATCGGTTGGAAACTTTCCTCATGTCAGCCCGTTGTAGATGTCGCCACCAGCGCCAACTCTGTGTGAATGCACTGTGTCGGTTAAATTTCGCGTGTGTACTACGTCATTTTCGTGGTGTAGCAATTTTAATGGCCAGTAGTGTATGTCAAAGCTTTTTTCAATTTTACTTTTTACGTGCATAGCCCTTGGACAATATGTCAAATAATATATCTACAACAATCTGTGAAATCGCTTCAGTTATTTAAAATAGCCCTTTAACATGTGGATAATACTGACCATGTTATTGACGGGGAACAGCGTGTTGATGTAGAGCAGGTTCCGCCACCAGTACTTGGGACAGTTGAGGTGGTCCTGGGTCGGCGGGTCCATGACGGAGTTGTGTGCGAACCAGATAGTCACGAGGTAGGCCAGGCACAGCACCAAAAGGTATGGTGGTGTCAACCTGCAACAACACGTCCCCTCATTTATGGCACTCACTGCTCCCAAGCCATTTTCACAGAAGCTCCATCATAATTCGCCATTCGTCCTTGGAGATTTTCGTTTATTGGTCGTTAGTCCAGGGTCCAAGGGTACTTCTCCTTATAACGTTTCGTCTTCCAGTGTTGGACACACCACCAGAGGCTGCATCCACTCAGATTTTATCGGCTTTCTGAGTCGTTATAGCCTCTGATGATGTGTGCTGCACAGAGAGACGAAACGTTAGGCGGAGAAGTACGCACTGGACCAAAGCCTAATGCCCATATAACTAATATCTCCAAGGGGGTCAATACAGGATGTGAAGAAGTGCAATGTATAATTCTCATATCATTTTCCTTAACTTCCAGATTAAAAGTACTTGAACAATTTTTCCTTTTGATTTCGGTCCCTACTCTTAAAACAACTTACATAAAAAAAGCCTTCGGACAGAGTGTTAACATAGCACTATGATCAAATAAAATGACGAGTATAAAATATTCAGTGTCGAGAGCCCCCTTCCGTGAAGCACCAAGATTATAGCCTCTTTGCCAGTGAAAGTTGTTGCTGTACATTCTGGTCTCTATGGTCTCTTAGATGAAAAAGTTTCAGTGGATTAGTGAGTTGGACAAGATTTTTGTTTGATCAAACTTAATTTTATACAGGATGCCCCAGGGGGAATGACCAATATTCACAGAATTGACAGGAACGATTATTTTAAGCAAAAAACTTCATATGGACATATTCCCTCTCCCGAATGGTTTACGAGATAGAATGTATTTAATGTACATTGTTATTTATTTTCTGTATTTTCAGGTCTACGCATGTACACATATACAACAATTAGTAAACATAACAATATGCCTTTGACAAAGTATCAATTGAAAAATACGAATTTTCAATACATTATCGTAAACGTCACATCACAGCCACTGTACGACTCACAATAGGTATTCAAATATCCCACCATCAACTTCAGTGCATTTGTGCACTCTTGTGAGAAAATGTTGAGCTGCTTGTCCGGGTGTCTCAGCACGTTCGCTAATGAGAAACCAAGCAGTTCTTCGTATTCGACCTTCCGTTTGTACGACTCAGACTTCACTCACCCCATAAACAAAAATTTAATGGTGTAAGGTCTTGCGATCTTGGAGGCCAGTTAATTACACTACCACTACTAATTCAGTGTGGTTGAGTTGTTCCGTGGCATGTCGTAAAATGCAGACTGACTCCGCCATTTTGGAACAGCATTGAAGTTCGCGTGGCCAAAGGAACGTTTTCAAGGTGTTCAACAAACGAATTTTCCAAAAACTGCAAGTAATTATCTCCCGTTATTCGCTCTTCTAAAAAAAACGTCAAAGAGGCTGAGTGGGAAAGGCACAGGCACAGACATGCGCGCTACTAGGCCAAAAACAAATGGACATTAAATGCGTTCTTTCTTGGGTATGCGTTCATGTGAAGTTTTTTGCTTCAAATGAGCCTTCCTGTCATATCCCCGAAAATACACCATTCCTCGTGGACACAGCAACCGCTGATTATGCCATGTCATGTCAACGACCCTACATATTCTGCTAGGTATACTTTCATAGAAAGGAAGAAGCCATAGGTGGACCTCTTGTTGCTCTTAAACATGTCTTAGTTACCACTGTTTGGAGAGAGATAGTTTAATAACCCGATCGCCATGGCCGCTCTTTAAGAATACGTACTTCAGTGGTTTTATCTCAGTTTGCAAGCAAGTGATCCTTATCAGAAACAGCACTGTATTTCTTCAAATTTAAAACCGCTCTGTTCTGGTCTTGGTGGTGGAAGCTATGTACGCTGAGTTATAAGTCAGTTTGCGTCAGCTTGTAGTAAACAAAGTGGCCGAACCTGCCACCCGGTTTAGATTCTAACAAAACAGCTAAATATAATAGCTTTCCCTATCTGCATCTCGCCAACGAATTTCATGTTACAACATTGTTATTGTCCATAAACATAATATATTTTCCATATACGTTCACTTTTTCTGGAACTACAGAAGTAAAGTCGTAATTAGATCCTGGTATTAAGATTCCTGTGCAACAGTAAAAACTGCCATGATTGTGATTTAGTTTGGCTTTTGTAATCACGGCCGCGAATCATAAATCTGCTCTCAAACGTGCTTTCCTATAAGCTACCGCTACAATTATTATTATTCCAATGGACAACATTAAAACAAAAAGCACAGTGAACTATCATTTTTATAAAATACGTTAACCATATTGCAAAAAGTATGATTTTAGTCTGCAAGTTGTATATTATGAAAAACTCACATAGAAAACTGTGCGGTAACATACCTAAGGAATCGGTACGAGAATATACCGATGAAGCGGAGAAAAGACGATTTGAATCTGGTGCAGACTGGGACTTCTGACACCTCCTGTTTCTTGTCCATTTTGAAATACATGAACGCCAGCAGAAGACCACTGTTAACATAAAACAATATTTTTACCAAGTATATTCTCTTATAACATGTTCTAAGATGTTTTGTTAGATAAATATGTTTACAATGTGAGAATGTTAGTTATGCAAAGTGTAGAAATGTTAAAAGAAAATTTGCGGAATATGGTCTGTAAACGAATATGTATCCACTGATGATCATACGAAGATAATAAAAAGAGTTTAATATCTACAATATATCTTACTTAGTGTCCTTTATTAAGGGTCATGAAATCAACCAGTCCTTATAATTCCGGTTTAAAAATAAGGTTCTTGAAACCTGATCCGCCCAGAGCTGGTTTTTCATTCATTTATCGTCCTACTTCGAACTCTGTCGCACCTCTGATGATAAATATCAACACTCTTTGTATACTAACTAAAAAAAATTCTGTCGATTAATGGCGCAGAGTAATTTGTTGTAACATTATAAAATCTGTGTATCTGTTAGTTGCTAATGTAGTTGTAATGATTAATGTTATTCACGTAGTTTATAACTTGTATGGGCAATACCCTCGCAGGAAGGAGATTAGACTAGTGGAGGTGAAAGTTCTAGTAAAAAATCCTTGCAGTAGTTATAGGTTCCATCTGGCTCGTGAGAGACTTAATGTTATTCGAAGACACTGACTAAGCCAGTGGAATACACACTGATTTTAAAACAAAATGCTGCTTAAAATTTTCTGTAAATAATTTATTTGCAGTTCCTCTTTATCCACTTATCGACCGCATTTAAACTTGATATATAGCTAGAGAGATTTTGCTTTCCTAGCCCCCCAAAAACTCTTCATGGATTCACTATATTTTTTTCTTCATCCTTCTGACAATATCTTGACAGTCTTGTTTTTAAGGTTTTCCGTGAAGCTGTGCTTCCTTATTAGTGATCCAAAGGCTGAACGATTCATTATGACGTCTTCTGTGATGTGAATGTCTTGTAAATTTTCTCTGTTTTTTTGCAGCCAGGTCATTTTCACCATTGTATCAATAACGTCAGTCGTTTGGTGAATCCATTCTTGTCGAGGCTATAAATATATCCACAGAATTTGAAAATTGTGAAATTTGTCAGCGTGTAGCGGTCAGATGTTCTCCACTCCGTCCAAATTCCATTGCCTTGTGTGCGGATAAATATTTTCCGAACAATTTTCCTCTCCTGTTTTTTAACTTCAGCAACTGTAGAATGTCCACCAGTAACTATGGTCTCTGATGGATTTAGTGGTTCCAGCAAGAAAACATCTAATAATATCGTTATTTGGCCTTGCACGCTATTGGTCTGTTGGCATAGTTGTTTCTCGTAATTCTGAGTGTGTTCTGAAATTTGATGCCTCTATCTAATTTTTCGATACTGCCCAACACTAATGGCTGTACAACTTCTCCAAGGTATTTGAAGGAGGACACCTTTAAAATCTTTCCATATTCCAACTTTAGTTGAACCTCCGTGCTTTTTGCAGCCAGTTTTCCACGTAAAAGGTCTTCTCGTAGCTATCTGGAGGCCTACCTTTGTCTCTATCATGAGTAGCTTTTCTTTGGCATATTTAGTTGCTTCTTTAGTCCTATTATTACTATTTTTTAATTACGTGCGACTGGGTCCCACTGCATCGCATGAAGCTTTATTACTCGATTTTTCCTGTGTTTATCGCACTTTACTCTCCGACTGAACTTCTCATCCGTCGATTTTTTGTCTCTACAAGTTTCTGTGCAAACCTTATGAGAAATTTTCTGGATTCTTTCTAGATCTGTTTTGACCTGTTGTGCCCAGAGTATACTTTTCAGTCGTCTCATGTATGTTAAAATTTGATTAGTAGTCTTTTTTTGGGCGTCTGTTGGATAATTTTTCCTCTTGCTTTCCAGGGTTTTAGTGTGCATCCATCTTCTGTTTTATTTGGGCCGAGTATCTTTCTCATAATTTTTTGTTTCACTTTCAAAATGTTTCCCATATCACATTTTGTGTGAAGTACGAAAATTTCGCTGTTATACAGGGCTTCTGATTTGATAACTGTGTTTTAGTGCCTAATTTTTGTGACTGTGGAAATACTTTTTTGTTGTACATGTCACGAGGTCTTCCGCACACAGCTTAGCTCCTGTAAGTGAATTCCCTGGCTTGTGAATAAAACCGTCTACATTGGTTAATATATGTCCTTATTTATAATGTAGTTTCGGCCACTGCCATTATCAGATCTGTAATTAAGTTTATAGGGACATAAAGAGCGAGAGGCGTTTATTATACATTATCGAACGATAACAGATGAAAAATTAAAAGTTACAAAATTCTACAACGTTAACTGACCAAGCTTAGAAGTTATAAAATAAGGTTCGGTGTCGGTATCAATAAAAGCTATACCTAATCGCTGCGTCAGCTGTCAACTTGGCTCAAAAAATTGTTAGAAAGATGCAAGTTCTAACCGACATCTGGCAATAGTGTCGGGATATTCAGCTAGAACTTACATCTTTATAACACATTTTTGAGCTAATTTGATAGTGAATGCCACGACTGGGTATAGGTTTTATTGACACTAACACTGGAGCTTGTGTTACAAGTTTTAAGTTTTGGTGAGTGAACATTGTCAATTTTTTTAACTTTTTATTTTTTCATCTTTTGGAGCTAATAATGTATAACAAAGGCCTCTCGTTTTTTATGTTCTTGCAATCTTAATTACAGATCTTATCATTGCAGCAGCCGAAACGACGTCATAAATAAGACATTATTAAGCAATCTAGACGGTTTTATTCACAAAATATTCACAATTATCGCGAATTCATACAGGAAATTTATTTACTTTATTAATAATTTCTCTATGTTATTTATTTTTCCTTCAGTGTGTTCAGGGATCTCGCCTAGGCATTTTAAGGGCAGGATTCTCTAGATGTGATCACAGTTTGTGGACAATTTTTGGCTGTCTAGTTTTGAGAACAAGAATTGAGTTTTTTGGTAGGAAATTTGGAGGCCAATTATTTCAGCTCATTCTTTGAGGATATCTATGTATTTGGTTGCAGTAGTGATGATTGGCTAATATTATTATTGTTTTATGTTATCATTGAGGAGTATTCCACCTGTATTTTTTGTTCTTCTAGTTGTATTTAGTTCGGGAGGTATATAGGAAGCTCTACAGGGTGGTCCATTGATAGTGACCGGCCCAAATATCTCACGAAATAAGCGTCAAACGAAAAAACTACAAAGAGCGAAACTCGTCTAACTTGAAGGGGTAAACCAGATGGCGCTATGGTTGGCCAGCTAGGTGGCGCTGCCATAGGTCAAACGGATATCAACTGCTTTTTTTTTTTAAATAGGAACCCCTATTTTTATTACATGTTCGTATAGTACATAAAAAGATATGAATGTTTTAGTTGGACCACTTTTTTCGCTTTGTGATAGATGGCGCTGTAATAGTCACAAACGTATAAGTACGTGGTATCACGTAACATTCCGCCAGTGCGGACGGTATTTGCTTTGCGATACATTATCCGGGTTAAAATGGTCCGTTTACCAATTGCGGAAAAGGTCGATATCGTGTTGATGTATGGATATCGTGATCAAAATGCCCCACGGGCAAGTGCTATGTAACGGTATGCTGCTCGGTATCCAAGTGTCCGGACCGTTCGCCGGATAGTTACGTTATTTAAGGAAACAGGAAGTGTTCAGCCACATGTGAAACGTCAACCAAGACCTGCAACAAATGATGATGCCCAAGTAGGTGTTTTAGCTGCTGTCGCGGATAATCCACACATCAGTAGCAGACAAATTGCGCGAGAATCGGGAATCTCAATAACGTCGGTGTTGAAAATGCTACAGCAACATCGATTACACCTGTAACATATTTCTATGCACCAGGAATTGCATGGCGATGACTTTGAACGTCGTGTACAGTTCTGCCACTGGGCACAAGAGAAATTACGGGACGATGACAGATTTTTTGCACGTGTTCTATTTGGAGACGAAGCGTCATTCACCAACAATAAATTTGCACTATTGGGCAACGGAAAATCCACGATCGCTGCGACAAGTGGAACATCAGCGACCTTGGCGGGTTAATGTATGGTGCGGCGTTATGGGAGGAAGGATAACTGGACCCCTCTTTATCAATGGCAATCTAAATGGTACACTGTATGCTGATTTACTACGTAATGTTCTACCGATGTTACTACAAGATGTTTCACTGCATGACAGAATGGCGATGTACTTCCAACATGATGGATGTCCGGCACATAGCTCGCGTGCGGTTGAAGCGGTATGAGTAGCATATTTTATGACAGGTGGATTGGTCGTCGAAGCTCCACACCATGGCCCGCACGTTCACCGGATATGACGTCCCCGGATTTCTTTCTGTGGGGAAAGTTGAAGGACATTTGCTATCGTGATCCATCGGCAACGCCTGACATTCGTCAGCGTATTGTCAATTCATGTGCGAACATTACGGAAGGCGAACTACTCGCTATTGAGAGGAATGTCGTCACACGTATTGCCAAATGGACTGAGGTTGACGGACATCATTTTGAGCATTTATTGCATCAATTTGGTATTTACAGGTAATCACGCTGTAACAGCATGCGTTCTCAGAAATGGTAAGTTCACATAGGTACATGTATCACATTGGAACAACCGAAATAAAATGTTCAAACGTACTTACATTCTGTATTTTAATTTAAAAAACCTACCTGTTACCAACTGTTCGTCTAAAATTGTGAGCCATATGTTAATGACTATTACAGCGCCATCTATAACAAAGCGAAAAAAGTGGTCCAACTGAAACATTCATATTTCTTTACGTATTACACGAATATGTAATAAAAAATGGGGGTTCCTATTTTTGAAAACGCAGTTGATATCCGTTTGACCTACGACAGCGCCACCTAGAGGGCCAACCATAGCGCCATCTGGTTTCCCCCTTCAAGCTAGACAAGTTTCGTTCTTTGTAGTTTTTTCGTTTGACGCTTATTTCGTGAGATATTTGGCCCGATCACGATTAATGGACCACGCTGTATAATATTCTGGGCTAAGTCTGGTTATCGGTCACGTTTTTTAAGCTAATATTGTATTCAAATGCGAAATACTACAGCCCACTGTAATAAACTGAATGGTGGATCAAAAGAGATAGCATCAATAAAACATGAGAATGTTATAACACGAAATGTTGCATAATAGTCGCATCACAGTGTGGCTACTACTCTTCGAAGGAAATTTGATTTAGAATAACCTGTTGTACTATTTTTCATAACTTGATGCGTCTGATTCCGCTCAAAAGCACAAAAACAGATTTAAGTAATCAAGCATTAACTATTATTTTACCCAGAATGTTTTTGTCTCGGAAACAGGGTAGCCGCAACTGTTGTTCTTTTCGCATACTGAATCTTAAACTTTCAAAAATACTTGGCACCCAAAAATGGTCCTCGGCAAAGGACTACAAAACTGAGGACTGTGCGTGAATGGTGTGTGAGAAAGCAAGAGAGTAATGGGCTGGGACAGCAGGAAGGCAGTTTGCATGCGAGGGCCAGCGGACGGCGTGTGAAAGCGGCCGCGTCCGTGTGTGGTACTGCACCCACCTCATGAAGAAGAACGTGTCCACGGAGAAAGCGCCGCTGCTGATCGACTGGAACAGGAAGTCTCTCTCCACCAGCTTCCGGAAGCCCCGGTTGTCTGCAACACAGGAAGGCCGGTTCGCTGAGCACACAACGCGCGTTTGCCGGCACACCAGCCTTCTACCTGTTACCTGATACCTGCTACTCCCGGGACCGACTTTCCACTAAGGGTTCGGTGTGGGCAACTTTTTTTTTTATTTCCCCATCCTTCCACCGGTTTATTAATTTTCAAAACCTTTCAGTGTTGTAATACTGTATGTAAGTAAATGAACCCAAATCTGCATAAGAAATCTTCTGCTTCAATGTTTCTCGTATTGAACTTCACGTCAGTTTTAGTAATAAAGAGAGATGGTCACACTTACGTCTCTATAAGAACGCTACTTCAGCGTACGAATATTAACACAACTCTCTGACTTCTCTTGTGGTACTGCGACACTGCTTAACATTAAACTCACAAAGCTGAGGGGTGAGTGGTTAAAAGGCGGCTGTTATCTGCCTAACCATACGAGAATATAACTGGATGACTGGATTATCTGACTCGTCACATAATACGAGTTATATTTCCATCGCTAGCGTGATAATATGAATATGAGAGCTGAGCAATGAGGTTACGCAATATTTCAATCAACAAACAATTCACAGCACAATTTAGACACAGTGAGACCCATAGAGAGTGAGTAACGAAAGCTGTCAACCTCAAATGTTTCTGAAACCGTATAGCACATTTTTTTAATCATCCAGACGAACTGTAACAAAGTCTTCACTAAACGACGTATACCTTTATGTCATAATACTGTTAATTACGTAGATATTGGCATCAAATTTGTTTCTTTCAAATGGAACTATATTAAATTTTGTAGCCAGTATCGTAGGTTTGAAAGAGATGAATCCGCTACCTTTTATTCTTTGGGATCCGATATGTAATTTCAGAGAAATAAAAGCATTTGGAACTCATAATATCCCTGTATTGTATATCAGTATCTGAATAAGTAAATATGTCGCCTCAAATAGAGGGAAAATAGAATGTTTCACTGCAGCGATACGTGTGTAAAAAGGGAACAGAGAAAATGAAGCTATGTATTTTGTGTGTCCACTACTTTGAATATGTAATTATTTCCACTTAGGTACATCAAATTATGGCGGCCCATCATCCAGGTGTGAGATTGCTGTATGATATCACGAACTTCTGTATAAGTGAGCAATCACTTTGATATTCAAAATACAGCATCCTATATTCTAAATACAGCAAACTAATCATATATCGATGTGCAAAACAGCGTTGAATTCTTCTACTTCAGTTCCACTACATGACCTGTTCTGGAGCATGCTTTGGTGGAGATAAGAAGACGGCTCCTGTTGATCATAATTAATGCAAGCACGTTCACAGAGCCTTAAAAATCCAGGATGATACTATAGCTCTATATCTCAAAGAGAAGTTGATACGGAAATGTCTGTATCTAATATTTGCTACTACAAGGGGCTAAATAGGGTTTAAAGAGGGGTTACTTAAAATTTATCTGGGTGAAAACAGATTTACGATGTCTTAAATAGTTTCAGAAATATTTGAGGTTTACGGCTTAGGTGACTCGCCTTCTGTCATGGATGCAGTGTTACAAGACGACTGTTGTGACACAAGATTAATTCCTCTGTGCTTACACGAAAAAAATGTAAACTATTGAAGGTACCTAGAATAATAATAAATAATAGTCACAATGTAATTGATAACTAGGATTATGGGGGAATACAAACGGATGAAAACTACCACAGGCTTATTCAGCCGTGTGACCGTGTACAGTCGAGAGCAGAGTGAAAATACAAGATTCCAATCAAACGCAACAAGTAACAAAGGAGAGGTTAAATGAGCGAGAGAGATAAAGCTTGTATTTTTTGTAACCAATCTGACAAAATTACCAGAAAGCTATATCTGTCTTTTTTTTTCGCTTGTCAAATATGAAATGATGGCTACAGATGCGACAAGCGATTCGTGTGCGCCCACGAGGGCTTCTATGCTAGCTGATCTGTCGCCACAAGATGGCTTGAGTCAAGCGATGGAGGAAAGCACGATGGAACGTTTTATGAGGCTAAGCCAATTTATCAACCAGAATGTTAAGAACGGGAAAATCAGCCAGGCTGCCGTTCAAAGACTCAAGAATGAGCTGGCGGCATGGTCAATCGCCAACGTCAAGCTAGAGGGCAGAATAGAAGAATTAGAAAAAAGAGAATGACAGACTTAGGAAACAACCGACAAAGACATGGGTCGGCGTTGTTGCGCAAGCGGGAACAAAGGCTCAATCCACAAAGGAAACAATTGCGAAAGTGTCGAAACGACCTAACACAGCGGTCTTTTTGAGACCACTCCCAGGACAGGACATTAAGAAAGTTCAGGAGGTCTTTGCAACCTCAGTTAACCCAGCTTGAGATAAGATTAAGATCAACAGGGTTAAGGCAACCAAGAATGTTGTCATTGTTGATGTTGCCACAGAAGAAGATAAAGACAAACTATTTGCAAATCAGAAACTCTGTAAATCAATCCAATGTGAGCCCTCACGAAAGAGAAACCCACTGGTCATCCTATACGATGTACTAGTATCACTAACAAACGAAGACCTCTGTGACACTCTGTACCGACAAAATTTAGACGACATGGACATTGAAAGTTTTATGAAAGATTTTAAGTTAAGATTCAGGACAGGACCGAGGGACCGAGATGTAGTCCATCACGTGGCAGAGGTCTCAGGGGCTCTTTGGAAGAGGCTAACGACAATGGGAAAGGTATACATAGGCTTTCATGCCATAAATGTTAAAGACTTCCTGGTGGTACCTCGTTGCCACAACTGCGCAGATATCGACCACATGCATAAATACTGTAGTAGGAAGCCGGCTTGCTCCAGGTGCGGTTCTGAAGATCACCTCAGGAAAAACTGCAGCAAAACAAGCGTTTGTGTGCCACGTACACGCAGAGGTAAAAAGTCCTGCGGGGCATCTGGCAGGAACTGCCCAACTTACAAGATGTTGGAACAGCGCTTGATAGCCAGAACTGATTATGGCTGACGCTGTAAATCAAAGCAGGATAGCTAAGAAAAGGGAATCCCCCAGTAAACAAAGAAGAGACGCTGAAAGAGCACGTACGTTCAAAGAATTCATAAATCAAATACAGAACACCAAGAAACAAGAAATAACCGTGACAAGCGTAAGCATACAAACAGAACCAGCAGAAGAATCAGGCGAACAAACAACATCCAAAGTAGATATGTCCATACAGACTGTACCCGTGAATCATGGTCCTCCAGTTGTCACCTCTACATTCAACCCTGAAGCGGCACATTTTGTCGCCCAATCAGCAAAAACAAGCTAACCTACCTCAACACCAAGCAGCCACACGCCAGATAATGACCCAGAACCCCAAAACACAAACACCACGATCCCCACACAAGACGACACCTCCAAATCAATCCTACAGGATAGCTCCGTCACAACTAAATGCATCTGGAGGCAACAACATTAAGACCCACGGGAGTAGACCCTAGGAGAATCTATGCCAACCTATAATTCGCAATGCAGCTCTCTCGCCTGGAGCAGCCGACTGTCCTCACCACAGCACTCAGGCACGTCGTACGTGTAGGGCATAAATACGGAAGAAGGGTCGCCTTCTCCACAATGGAGGCTGTATACAGGATACAGTTAAGGTCAATGAACCTCCCCACCGAATTCGGAGCCCTGCGTGACAAAAAAGTGTTTGAAAGGAGAGGGGAAAGATTCGAAATGGACGAAATATATGCACATTCTGTCCTGGCTAATGGGCGAACAGCGTCAGACTGGAACAAACCCAGGCCTGAATGTAACTTCCACACATACTTCCCATAATGACACCAAGTGTCACAATTGGACAAATCAACACCCACAACAGCCGTCTTGTCATGCAGGAGCTGCGAAGGATAGTGAAGGAGCTGAGACTGGACGTAATGTGTCTGCAGGAGCCATATTCTCGGGCTGGACAAATCCCCTTCATGTCAGCCTCCTGGCAAGTCATCTCCACCGGGGAAGAACCTCAAGCAGTTATGATCATCACGAATAAACGGCTGAGGGCAACAACAATAACGCAGTTGTTAAACAGCCACTGTAACGTCGTGGAGTTACAGACGCCTCTTGGCTTGGTATACGTAGTAAACATGTTCTTCCAGTACGGAGGGAATTTTGAAGACCACTTAGATCATCTCGCAGAAACTACCACGGCGTTACAGGGAAAGAAGGTTATCATCATGGCAGATATGAACGCGACATCCCCCCTATGGTACAGCGGCACTAGAGATGCAAATGGTGAAAAGACTGAAGAGTTGATCATGGCCCAACAGCTTGTTGTGGCCAGTAAACCAGGAAATCCCCCCACCTATACAGGTGGAAGTGGTTTAGGGACCAACATCGATGTCACCTTGGCCACACCTAACATCAGTAGCAACATCCAAAGTCGGGTAGTAAAAGATCAAGTCACTACAAGTGACCACAATTTGATCGTCTTTCAACTCACTCAGGAGGAGTGCCGCTGGAACCTGGGGTGGGAAACAAAGTACAACTTTAATAAAACCAACTGGGAACGCCTGTCTCGAGAATGTAGCATTCCTCCATTGCCCGAGGGTGACCTGGACGTCGATAGGTACGCCGCGGAACTGGTGGGATCAGTAATTAGGGCGGTAAAAGCCGCTGTTCCAACTAGGAGAAGGGCCGTAGCGGCTTCCCCATCACCATGGACTGCCGACCTCGAGCGCCTCGGCCAGTCTGTCAGACGGGCGAGGAAGTATTACCAGCGAAGTGCCGCCTGGCTGGAGAAACAACACTGGCTGCAGCAATACAGAGAAGCGAAGGACGCTTTCCAAAAACAATTAAAACAGATAAGGATGAAGAGTTGGGAGGACTACGTACTGAGGCAACTGGAAACTGACCCGTGGGGAGTTCCCTACAAGCTGGTCAGGGAAAAGATTAGGTCCCCAGCAGTCCTCTCCACTGTCAGAGAGGCTGGAAGAACAACAGAGTCCTGGAGGGAGACCGCCGAGGTCCTCCTGCGGACTCTACTGCCAGATGATGAGGAAAATGGAGAAACAGAGACCCAACAGCAAATCCGCAGGGCAGATCAGCAGGAGTACACCAACGACACCAGGGTGTACCCTGTCTCCGAAGAAGAAATTGCTGCACAGATAAAGTCGCTAAAAAGGGGGAAAGCACCAGGGCCAGACGGTATAGTAGGGGAGGTGGTACAGTTCCTCGCCCCACAGCTAATAGTACCTTTTACAGGGTTATTCAACGAATGTCTCAGTACCGGTAAATTCCCAAAGATCTGGAAAAGAGCAAATATGGTCATCATCAAGAAGGGCAAGAACAAAGATTCCATGGAGCCAAAGTCTTACAGACCAATATGTCTCCCAGACATCATGGGGAAGCTGTTAGAGAAGCTATTGGCTGACAGACTGACTGCACACAGGACTTTGTGCGGGATGAGCGACAGGCAGTTCGGCTTCCGGCCGGGGCGATCAGCGTCTGACGCAATCGCCCTAGCGGCTGAGGTCTGTGGCTCTGCCCCGTACAAATGTGTGATCGGCATCATGGTGGACATCAGTGGCGGCTTTGACAACCTGTGGTGGCCCTCGCTCTTCTCCCGCTTGCGTGAGAAGGAGTGCCCAGGGCCCCTCTATGGGTGTCTCAGGAGCTAATGCATGGACAGGGAGGTCTGGTTATCATCGCCTAGCGACAAGATAAGCAAGACCATTACGAAGGGGTGTCCCCAGGGCTCCGTACTGGAGCCACTATTTTGGGACGTAAATGTAGAACCGCTGCTAGAAAAACTACAGCTAAGCGAGGACGTGTTAGACGTGATAGCCTACGCTGACGACCTCCTCCTGTTGGTCGGCGGCCGTAGCAGCGAAGAACTTGAGCCAAAAGCAGAAAGAGCAATAACTATACTGAGTGGTGTCAACAAGCAAAAATGAAGATCGCACGGAACAAATCTACATACCTTCTCCTAAAAGGCAGTCTGGTCAGAAATCTCAAGGTAAGAATAGATGGAACACCAGTTCTTCGGCGTCGCGAAGCGCGATATCTCGGAGTAATCATTGACGAAAAATGGAGCTACACATCTCATATCGAAACCATTACATTACGTGCCATAGGAACCCTGAACAATCTCATCAACATTAGTCACAAAAGATTTCATCCGCCACCCGCTCTGGTCAAATTATACCACAACAGCATCGTGTCATCAGTAGTAGGCTATGCGTGTGCGGTCTGGGCTCACAGGCTCACGAGGGTGATGCCGGCCATGGCCGTGAGAAGGGCGCAAAGAAACATGATAATGCGGTCTGTAGGGGCCTATAGAACGACTCCTGGAGGGGCTCTACTGGTGCTGATGGGATTATGTCCATTAGACATAAAAATAACAGAACAGGCCGCATGGTACTGGATCACTAAAGGAAAGATAGATAAGACCAGGGACATTTTGGGCGTTCAGGTAGGAGATAAACCTGCTATAAAGAGAAGGGGGGAAGAGTTATGGCAAACATCTTGGGAGAATGAAGAAACTGGCAGAAGGGTCTTTCAGCTGCCACCTAACATCAAAGAGTGACTCGAGATGACCCACTTCGAGCCAAGTATGGGATTATTGCACTTTCTCACGGGACATGGGCCATACCCGACATACCTATGACGGTTTGGGAAAATAACTACACCAGCGTGCGACTGTGGCGCTCAAGACGGAACACCTGAGCACATCATCTATGACTGCCTGTTATACGATGATGTGGTGCATGACCTACGAGCACAACTACCCGACAACGACACTTATGCCCTAATACGACGTGCCGATACCTTCAGTATTCTTAACACACTGGCAAACGAGGTATCACAGAAGATCTTGCGAGACTTTTTAAGAACCCAAGATCGATGACATCGAACCCGGATTAGACTGAGATGTACTCGCCATACCGCCGAATGTGGAGCAGGCCAGTCTCCATGACTGGAATCCGCTGCACTACTGGACCAGGCCAGCGAGTGCATCACCCACCAGGCAACGACAACTGCACTCTACTTTAGATATAGTACTAATTAATTAGTAGTAGTAGTAGTAGTAGTAGTAGTAGTAGTAGTAGTAGATTAGAACACTAACAAATACTAACAAGTAGGGACTGCATCGACAACACAGACTTGGCCAGCCCAGTGCCAGGGACACGCTCACATGGGTTTAGCTCAGTGGGCAGGCCTTTAAATAGTAGGTTTGTACATCAACTGGCACACCTGTAATCGCTGCAGAATAAACTAGCAAAGTAGGATAGCCTAACAGATTAACCTTGCCCACAGTAAAGCCAGTTAAAATAATGAATTGTACAACTTGTTGTATTTTGTAGTAGTATAATATATAGACCCACTAATTATTGAGATGGTGGGTTACTTTGTATTTTCATATTGTTGTTGATGTATTTGTGTTAATAAATACTTTTAAAAAAATCAATATTTAGGTACCAACTGGTATTGTAAACAGCCAAAAACCTCTGCATGGTGTAGTCTTGCGTAAAGGAAGGAAATCGGCCTCACAGCGACATAGTTCTACGAAACATTCGCCGTATTTATAAAATTACTGTTAAGCAATTTCGTAACGATATCTTAGAATAAAATTTATAAACAATTTCGCCTGCACCTAGGGAGTTCAAAGCCTCAATGAGAAAATAGTTTTACGTTGAATTTATAGTTTAAACCGTCATTAAATACGAAATTACTTGGTAATCTAATTACTACACATCGTTTGTTGTTATTCAATCCCTGGAAGTAAGTTCGAAACTATAGGCTTAGTAGTTTCAGTAACATGTGGTGTTTAACTATTTGGTATTACTTTGTCGTCTAATGTATGTATAGAGACGTCTAGCGGGATTATCCTTTTAGATAAAAAGAAATAAGTTATTTCTAATCTGTAAATTATTGTAGATACTATGTACACTGAAGAGCCAAAGAAACTGGTACACCTGCCTAATATAATGTAGCGACCCGGTGAGCACGCAGAACTGCCGCAACACGACTTGGCATGGACTCGAATAATGTCTGAAGTAAGCCCTCCCGGTTAGCCGAGCGGTCTAACGCACGGCTTTCAGGAGTGGGAAGAAGCACCTGGTCCCCGTCACGAATCCGCCCGGCGGATTTGTGTCCAGGTCCGGTGAGCCGGCCAGTCTGTGGATAGTTTTTAGGCGGTTTTCCATCTGCCTCGGCGAATGCGGGCTGGTTCCCCTTATACCGCCTCAACTACACTATGTCGGCAACTGCTGCGCAAACAAGTTCTCCACGTACGAGTACAGCACGCAAAGATAGGGGTTACACTCGTCTGGTGTGAGACGTTCCCTGAGGGGATCCACCGGGGGCCGAACCGCACAATAACCCTGGGTTTGGTGTGGGGCGGCGGAAGGGTGAAGTGGACTGCGGTAGTCGTCGTGGGGTTGTGGACCACTGCGGCTGCGGCGGGGACGGAGCCTCTCCGTCGTTTCTAGGTTCCCAGTTAACTTACAGAACAATACAGTACAATGTCTGAAGTAGTGCTGGAGGGAACTGACACCATGAACCCTACTGGGCTTTTTTCCATAACTCCTAAGAGTAAGAGGGTTGGGGATCTCTTCTGAACAGCACATTGCAAGACATACCAGATATGCTCAATAATGTTCATATCTGGGGAGTTTGATGGCCAGCAGAAGTGTTTAAACTCAGAAGACTGTTCCTGGAGCCATTCTGTAGCAATTCTGGACGTGTGGGGTGTCGCATTGTCCTGATGGAATTGCCCAAGTCCGTCGGAATGCACTATGGACAAGAATGGAGGCAAGCGGTCAGAAAGGATGCTTACGTACGTGTCACCTGTCAGAGTCGTATCTAGACGTATCAGGGATCCCATACCACTCCAGCTACACACGCCCAACACCATTACAGAGCCTCCACCAGCCTGAACAGTCCCCTGCTGATATGCAGGGTCTATGAATTCGTGCGACTGTCTCCATACTCGTACACGTCCATCCGCTCGATACAATCTAAAGCGAGACTCGTCCGACCAGTCAACATGTTTCCAGTCATCGACAGTCCAATGTCGGTGATGACTGGTCCAGGCGAGGCGTAAAGCTTTGTGTCGAGCAGTCATCAAGGGTACATGACTTGGCCTTCGGCTCCAAAAGCACATATCGATGGTGCTTCGCACGTTCACATTTGTTGATGGTGCAGCATTGAAATCTGCAGGAAGTTGCGGAAGGGTTGCACTTCTGTCACGTTCAACGATTCTCTTCAGCCGTCGTTGATCCCGTTCTTGCAGGGATTTTCCGGCAACAGCGATGTCAGAGATTTGATGTTTTGCCAGATTCCTGATATTCACGGTACACTCGTGAAATTGTCTTACTGGAAAATCCCCTCTTCATCACAACGAAGATGCTGTGTCCCATCGTTTGTGCGCCGACTATAACGCCACGTTCAAACTCACTTAAATCTTGATAACCTGCCAATGTAGCAGCAGTAACCGATCTAACAACTGCGCCATACACTAGTTGTCTTATATAGACGTTGCCGACCGCAGTGCCGTATTCTACCAGTTTACATATCTCAGTATTTCAATAGGAATGCCTATACCAGTTTCTTTGGCATATAAGCGTATGAAAGTCAAGGAAGTGGCCATATTAAACTGAATAACCTTTCAATTAGACGGCACTTCGGCTGCTTACATATCAGTTTCTCTGTTAATTTATTAAATCAGTATTTTATTTGCTCTCAGAAACCTGAATGGGCCCCGCCCCAGATCTTGTGACCAAGAAACATCTGGGAACCAAACCCAGGACTTACACATTAGCAACCAGCAGCGCTATAAACTAGAACACTGATGCGATCTCGGTCATAGTACTCTTAATGTAACTCGGCAAAACATACGCCTTCGGTTGTCTTTAAAAAAAAATAAAAAAGCTGTTAGGTTCAAAGCTGCGAAGAAATGTGAGGACAAGCAGTGGCAGTAGAGTGAGGCGGCGTACTCACCCGCGAAGGGGAAGGCGAACATGCAGGTGTGCCCTGCGATGACCCACAGCAGGCTGAAGACGCGCAGGCCGTGCACGCAGCTGAGCGCGTCGCTGCCGGAGCCCACGTCCAGCAGCTTGCCGATGTTCGTGCACAGCGAGAAGCACAGCAGCAGGCGGAGCCACGTCCCTGCAGTCACACCACATTACAACCTCAGGCTTTCTGCAGATGACGCACTTACCTATAACGCAGTATATTCTGAAAAAACTTCCACAAATATTCAGTCTGTCTTCACAAGCATCAAGTGTCTTCCCAATTGCGAATCTGGACAACCATCAGCCGTGGAATGGAAAGACGGCAAAGAAAATTTGTACTTATATTGATATGGTGTCTGTTCTCTCGGGCATGTCCGAAAGAACAGACACCACATCCATATAAGCATATAGTTCTGGCCATACAGGCCATGCTCTTCTTCTGTGCAGATGCTCACATATTCCCCGAACTCTCACGGGACTGGTAAGAATGTCTCCCACGAGTAGTGTGTGTGCGCTAGGGTGGGACACTACGAATGTAGTGTGTGGACATACAGGGTGAGAATGTGTGTGTCGCGGGAGGCGTGCGCGAGATTGTCCCTGCAGTCGCGCTATTCTCTGTGCCCTCGGTGGCTCAGATGGATAGAGCGTCTGCCATGTAAGTAGGAGATCCCGGGTTCAAGTCCCCGTCGGGGCAGCCGGCCGGTGTGGCCGAGCGGTTGTAGGCGCTTCAGTCTGGAACCGTGCGACCGCTACGGTCGCAGGTTCGAATCCTGCCTCGGGTGTGGATGTGTGTGATGTCCTTAGTTAGTTAGGTTTAAGTAGTTCCAAGTTCTAGGGGACTGATGACCTCAGATGTTAAGTCCCATAGTGCTCAGAACCATTTGAACCATTTGAACCCGTCGGGCCACACATTTTCATTTGTCCCCGTTGGTATATATCAACGCCTGACAGCAGCTGAAGGTATTAATATATTTCTAATTTAGTAAGAAAATTTGTGTCGGACTGGGGCTCGAACCCCGATTTCTCGTTTATCGCGAGCGGTCGCCTTATCGTTTGACTACCCGTGTACGACTCACAGCCACACATAAAATTTCATATATCGTCAACTCTGCGTCTACAGCCTGTACTCTTACATCCATTATGTATATTCCCGTACAAGTGAGACATTTTACTTGAAAGACTCTTTCCTGGTGTCGGTGGATAAATACGATATCGGAATAACACAGGCACTGCAATACTGTATTGTAAGAGCCCGAAGTGACACAAAAATTGCGGTTTGCTGAAAGTGTTTAGGAATGTAAAAATGTGCATATCACAAAAGGCAAAAGATGTAGTATCCTATGACTTCGATGACAAGGAGTCATAACTATAGAGTGAGCAAAATGAAACGCCCTGAAAATATTTCATTCACCTTAAGGTAGACACATATTCTGCCTTGGCTCGCACTGAGCACTATGGGACTTAAATTCTAAGGTCATCAGTTCCCTAGAACTTAGAACTACTTAAACCTAACTAACCTAAGGACATCACACACATCCATGCCCGAGGCAGGATTCGAACCTGCGACCGTAGCGGTCGTGCGGTTCCAGACTGTAGCGCCTAGAACCGCCTGGCTCTCCGGCCGGCAGCAGTTCAGTCCCAGGAGATTTCACACACATTTTAACATTTTTATAAAAAAGTATATTCTGAAAAACTTCCACAAATATTCAGTCTGTCTTCACAAGCATTAAGTGTTTTCATAATTGCGAATGTGGACAACCATCAGCCGGTGTGGCCGAGCGTTTCTAGGTGCTTCAGTCTGGAATCGCGCGACCACTACGGTCGCAGTTTCGAATCTTGCCTCGGGCATGGATGTATGTGATGTCCTTAGGTTAGTTAGGTCTAAGTAGTTCTAAGTTCTAGGGGAATGATGACCTCAGATGTTAAATCCCATAGTGCTAAGAGCCATTTGAGCCATTTATTCACAACCGATACAAAAGAGTTACATATTTGCACCCATTACTGTCCTTCAAAGTGGTCACCAGCGTTGTGTAGAACCCGTTGCCAGCGATGTGGAAGGCGTAGTATACCGTTAGCACAGCCTGTTCTGTTGGTGGTTCGCATGGAGCGGTCTACTACCTGTCGAATCTCTGGAAAAATTCTGAAGCGATTGCCACGAAGTGGTTCCTTCATTTTTGGAATCAAATCAAAGTCACAAGGACTTAAGTCCGGGGAGTATGGTGGATGGTACAGTACTTCCCAGTCCCATCGACCGAACAGAGCAGCCACAGCTTGCGCTGTTTGTGGCAGCGCATTGTAGTGCAAAGTGATGGGTGGGTTGCGCAGAAAGTGTCGCCGCTTCTTTCGCAAATCTGGTCGTAGGTGATGCTTCAAAAACAAACAGTAATACTGTGCCTGACGGTCTGCCGTGGAGAAACGTAATGTGTTAGAATAACACCATCACAGTCGTACACGAGAATCATCGTAACTTTAGGCCCCTCCATTCGCACCATCAATAGAACAGGCTCTGCTAACGGTATACTACGCCTTCCACATCGCTGGCAACTGGTTCTACACAACGCTGGTAACTACTTTGAAGGACAGTAACAGGTGCAAACACGTAACTCTTTTGTATCGGTTGCGAATGAATAGTTCCCACTAGTTAAGTTCCAAATATTTCAAATGGCTCTGAGCACTACGGGACTTAACTTCTGAGGTCATCAGTCCCCTAGAACTTAGAACTACTTAAACCTAACTAACGTAAGGACATCACACACATCCATGCACGAGGCAGGATTCGAATCTGTAACCGGAGCGGTCGGGCGTTTCCTGACTATAGCGCCTAGAACCGCTCGGCCACACCGGCCGGCATTTAAGTTCCAACTCTCGTATTCCATGCACATTAAGGTAAACGACAAAGTTTACATATTCTGCCCTGACTGCAAGTTATGTATGTTGGGTTTTCTATCTTAAAGCGGATAAAATATTTTTCGGGCCAGTTTTATTTCGTCGTCTCTATAGAGTCAGTCATTTCTTACCATTTGTGGACTCAGTCGCACGTAAAAACATTTCTGCGACCCATCCTAGAACTCTGATCAAATGTTTGACACTTTACCAAATAGACCTAACAGCACGTGTTGACTTATACAAAGAAGATCAGTACAAACAGTCAATGACTTGTTGGACGTACGCGAAAACATCACAGAATTATCGACAATCCTTTATTGGCAGACGCTTGAAGATAGACGCTAACTATCCCACAAAACCCTACTTGAAAGTTACGAGGCCGAGTAATGAATGCTGTGTCTTAAATGAAGTTTTGGTCTGGGAGTAATGTGCCTGTGGCACTGTGTAATAACCTTTGCTTTTCGCTTATTATTAGTAATAAGTCCAAATTCAACAATCCACCCTTACAACAGTTCACCAAAGATGTACAAGGGTGTTATTTTTTGTGTTGTTAAATGATTTTCAGCGAATATCACCGGAGTACTGTAATATTTCGGTAAAAAAATTAAATATCGCGAGGCATTGTTGAGTAGGATGTCCAAAGGCGTAAGTTCAGAGTCACTCGAAAAGTGTGTTCTTTCTCCGCATACATTGCCCCTTTCCTTGGAGATATGTGAGAGTTGTATTGTATGTCCATTTGTGAAGTGTAGTTGAGTGTCATGGATGCCTGAATAGTGAAGTTTATTTCTGCGAACTTTTAACATTGCAGCGCGTCAGCAATCGTGAATAACTTAATGATTATAAAGAATCCGAATCGATTGCAAATAGAAACCGGATGTTGACCTAGGTTTCGGAGCGGATAACCATGCCTTCTTCGGAACACACTAAAACAACAAACTGCCTAAAGAGGCATGGTCCAACATTAATACAGGAGGCCCAAAAGCTCAAACGACTCGCGCCACCGAACGTTGGCTGGGGTGAGGAAGCACGCTACTGGCGTTTGAGCTAAGTACAGCTATTGACATGGTACACACGTACCGTTTATTTTATATCTTATGGGAGTCGTTTGCCCTTTTGGACGCCTGTATTAATGTTGGACCATGCCTCTTTAGGCAGTTTGTAGTTTTAGTGTGTTCCGAAGAAGGCGTGGCTATCCGAACCGAAACCTAGGGCAACATCCGGTTTCTATTTGCAGTCGAGGCGGATTCTTTATAATCATTATGTCATTTTTGCGTTTTACGAAGAGAACGAGAGAAGGGAGAATTTGGAATCCGGTGCCAGCACACAAGCTATTTCTGTCGAGTGTTCGGCACGCTTAACGTCCCCAAACGACAGACAGATCATCATACCAGTGCCACACTCTCTCACAACATGAAACACTGCGGAGAGGTTTGATATTTAATCCAGGACATTACTGCAAGGACTGGTGATCAGGAACTTTACACTACCACTCCTCCTACCCATGCTAGCCAAATACGGGCAGTGGAAACGTCATCCGCTCGGTTTATCTAAGCGCCGAGTGCCACCGCATAGGCGTGCATTAGCGACTTCGGCTACCGAAGCCGGTAATATTTCGATCTTTCTTTTTTACAGGATGCCTAAAATGAAACTGGCCTGAAAATTGTTCCAACAATTTGTGAAACAATACAAAAGGAACGACTGCACATTTTCAATAAGATGGAGCAACAGCACACATCACACATGCAGTATTGGCGTTATATCGTGAGGCGTTCTGTGAGGACGGGACAGTCAGCAAAGGTAGTAACATACCTTGGCCTTAAAGTCCCATAGTGTTCAGAGCCATTTGAACCATTTTTAACCTAAATTGGAACGACCACATAGATAACATTGTGGGTAGAGCAAACCAGAGACTGTGATTCATTGGCAGAACACTTAGAAGGTGCAACCGGTCTACCAAAGAGACTGCTTACACCACGCTTGTCCGCCCTAGTCTGGAGTATTGCTGTGCGGTGTGGGATCAGCAAAAGGTGGGACTGACGGATGACATCGAAAAAGTACAAAGAAGGGCAGCTCGTTTTGTATTATCGCGAAATAGGGGAGATAGTGTCACAGACATGATCCGTGAATTTGGGTGGCAATCATTAAAACAAAGGCGTTTTTCGTTGCGACGGGATCTTCTCATGAAACTTCAACCACCTACATAGGGAGAAATGATCATCACGATGATAGAAGAGAAATCAGGGATAGCACGGAAAAATTTACGTGCTCGTTTTTCCCGCGTGCCGTTCGAGAGTGGAACGGTAGAGAGACAACATGAAGGTGATTCATTGAACCCTCTGCCAGGCACTTTATTGTGAATAGTAGAGTAATCACGTAGATTTAGACGTAGATGTAGATGTAACTGTGATAACTAACTTCTTGTCAGGCCTATAAAAGTGTCACACTAATAAATATTGAATGATTCAGAAGGGGGGTGGGGGTTGTTTGGGGAAGGAGACCAGACAGCGTGGTCATCGGTCTCAGCGGATTAGGGAAGGACGGGGAAGGGAGTCGGTTGTGCCCTTTGAAAGGAACCATCCCAGCATTTGCCTGGAGCAATTTAGGGAAGTCACGGAAAACCTAAATCAGGATGACCGGACGCGGGATTGAACCGTCGTCCTCCCGAATGCCAGTCCAGTGTCTAACCACTGCGCCACCGCGCTCGGTGATTCAGAAGGTTGCACGCAAATTGAAGAGTCGAAATGCAAAACTTCGGGATAGGAACTTTTTGGCTTGAAAGTAATCCAGAGCTAGTGAAAGCTTTGGGTTGCCAGGAACAACGAGGACAATCAGTTCATACGCGTCTAAAATTCAGTGAAGATAACGTACTGTTTTGTGTAGTATGGTTTGACGCAGTACCTACAAACTTTCCCGTACAAGTACGTGGCGCATTCAGAGTCATATCTCAGCGGCTGGTTTGGAAACAGATATCCAATTGCATGGCCACCTCGCCCCCTTGATTTTTTTGTAGTGGCACATCCGAAGCCTCATGTACGTGACACCGATTGCCGACGAAGAAACACTTCCTGTCAGGATACTTGCAGCGCCTGATGAGATTCGTGCGATGCCTCGTGTATGTAGTATAGTGCACCAGTATTATCTACGAAGATATTATGCATTTATCAATTGTGGTGGTCGTCAAATTGGTTCAAATGGCTCTGAGCACTGTTGGCCATCAGTCCCCTAGAACTTAGAACTACTTAAACCTAACTAACCTAAGGACATCAACACATCCATGCCCGAGGCAGGATTCGGACCTGCGACCGTAGCAGTCGCGTGGTTCCAGACTGAAGCGCCTAGAACCGCTCGGCCACAACGTCCAGCCGGTGGTCGTCATTTTGAACACATTCTGTAATGTAGTACATTGTTGAGTAAATAGTACACTCACATGGTGAAGTTAAGGTGTTTGTTGTTCCACACGTTCCACAGCTTTCACTGGCTTTGGATAACTTACAAGACCATACGTTCCTTTTGCAAAGCTGTTGTACACTCTAAGACACAAAAAAACGAAGCACCGCGAAGGAATTATCCTTATAGGGCTGAAATTGGTAGATCTTATGTACGCGTAGAGACAAACTAATTATTACAATGTCAGAAAAATTGGATAAGTTATTCAGGAGAAAGAGCTCCACAAACTGAGCAAGTCAGTAAAACATAGGTGCACCTGTGGACCTTATGCAAGCTTTGCATTGATTGACAGAGTTATTGGACGTCCTCCCGAGGGATATCGTGCCAAATTCTGTTCAACTTGCGCGTTAGGCCGTCAAAATCTCGAGATGGTTGGCAAGTCTTACTCATGATGTTCCAAACGTTCTCGGTTTGAAAGAGATCCAGCAACCTTGCTG